>NC_091467.1:65582105-65691785 GCF_027789765.1 Dendropsophus ebraccatus | reverse complement strand
ATTCCATTTGCATCAAAGCATCATTTTGCTTAAGGCCAGAGGTTCTGCAGCAGCTTGGATATGTATCATAAAATACATTGCTACAGAACCTTGTACACCCTCAGCTGCTGCAGAATCTCATAATACACACCTCAGCTGCTGCAGAACCTCATAATACCTCAGCTGCTGCAGAACCTCATAATACACACCTCAGCTGCTGCAGAACATCATCACACACCTCAGCTGCTGCAGAACATCATCACACACCTCAGCTGCTGCAGAACATCATCATACACCTCAGCTGCTACAGAACCTCATCATACACCTCAGCTGCTGCAGAACCTCATCATACACCTCAGCTGCTGCAGAACCTCATTATACACCTCAGCTGCTGCAGAACCTCATTATACACCTCAGCTGCTGCAGAACCTCATTATACACCTCAGCTGCTGCAGAACCTCATTATACACCTCAGCTGCTGCAGAACCTCATCATACACCTCGGCTGCTGCAGAACCTCATACTTCACCTCAGCTGCTGCAGAACCTCTTCATACTCACCTCAGCTGCTGCGGAACCCTATATACACCACTGCTGCTGCAGAACCTCCTCATACACCTCAGCTGCTGCAGAACCTCATCATACACCTCATCTTCTACAGAAGCGCATCATACACCTCAGCTGCTGCAGAACCTCATCATATACACCTCTGCTGCTGCAGAACCTCATCATACACCTCAGCTGCTGCAGAACCTCATCATACACACCTCAGCTGCTGCAGAACCTCATACTACACCTCAGCTGCTGCAGAATCTTGTAAAACACACCTCAGCTGCTGCAGAACCTCATCATATACACCTGCTGCTGCAGAACCTCATCATATACACCTCTGCTGCTGCAGAACCTCATCATATACACCTCTGCTGCTGCAGAACCTCATCATATACACCTCTGCTGCTGCAGAACCTCATCATACACCTCAGCTGCTGCAGAACCTCATCATACACCTCAGCTGCTGCAGAACCTCATCATACACCTCAGCTGCTGCAGAACCTCATCATACACCTCAGCTGCTGCAGAACCTCGTCATAATTTATTCATTGTATAATTTAATATAAATATAACCTGTAATGTATTTATATATTTAAATAAGCGCTGCAGAATCTGTTGGCGCTATACAAAGAAATATTATTATTATTATCATACACACCCCAGCTGCTGCAGAACCTCATACTACACCTCAGCTGCTGCAGAGCCTCACCATACGCACTGTACAGTAACTTTCTAATATAGTTAAAAGTTAAGCTGAATATGGCGCTGCTGTAATTTCATCCGCACGGTTTAAGGCTTCGCTGACAAATCACTTAACCTTTGACCTTGTGGTTTGTGATGTCATCGGTTGGTCCGCTACTTCCCCTGGCAGCTGACTCTTTCACTCTATAAGCACTTTTAAAAATAAAAAAAAAATTTCTGAGAAAGTGAAAAAGTCAGCTGTGACCCCCAGGGGAGCGGTGATACTGGGATCTGTTTACTGCGCGGTACCGTATCTAATCCAGGCCCCCCCCCCCACTCTCACTTCCAGTCAGGTCTCCTAATCCCAGTCCGAAATCTCCCCGTCTTCTAGAAAAAAAAGCTTAGTCGCCGTACAATGAGCTGTTCTGCCTCTTTCCTATATACTTTGTCTTTCATAGACAGAACGCTTCTATATCTGATCTAGTCTAATGCAGATTTTGGTCGAAATGCGTCGGTGGGAACAAAGCCCAAGACTTCTAACAGCTGAGGATTCGCTACATTTGGTTCCTGTCTAAACTGTCGGCATCTCAGAGGGATACAGCGTATCAGATCTGGAGAGAGAATTGTGCTGCTTTGTATACAGTACACAGCCTAATGTTTCTCACAGCTGAAGGTTTGTTACAATGTGTCTGGTCTAGACAACCCCCTGCCAGTGAAGCAGTCTGGACTTGAAACTCATATAATGTATCTGGTTCGCAGAGGTTCGTGCAGACTTGATTCACTGTGACAAACCCTCAGCTGTCACAAAGTTTGCACTGTTCGGATTTGATTGACATTGTACCAAAGTTCCCATCAAGTCGAATGGGGTTTGAGTGGGATATTGCACTCAGTTCTATTGATATGAATAGAGCTGAGTTGCAATACTGCACATTACCTGAGGACAAAGGTGGCGCTGTTTTTGCAGGAAATTAGCAATTTTTTTTACTCCTGACTGAAACCGATCCTAGACCGAATATTTTGCCGAATATGACACAAATTTTCCGATGCATATTCCACGACAGATTTCTCAGATTCCGAACAGATGTCAGATGTGTCATCATACCCCTTTACCCTCAATCACAGGTGTCAAACTTTTAGCCCCCCAGCTTTTGCAAAACTACCATTCCCATCATGCCTGGACAACCAAAGCTTTGACTAGCCAGGGATGATGGGAATTGTAGTTTTGCAACAGCTACAGGGCTGCAGTTTAACAGCCATGATCTAGATCATGGGTGTCCAAACTGCGGCCCTCCCGCTGTTAGGAAACCACAACTCCCATCATACCTGGACAGCTAAAGCTTTGGATGTGGCTGTCCAGGCATGATGGGAAATGTAGTTTTGAAACAGCTGGAGGGCCGCAGTTTGGAGACTCATGATCTAGATCATGGGTAGGGAATCTTGGTTCTCCAGCTGTTGCAAAACTACAACTCCCATTATGCCTGGACAGCCTTTAGCTTTGGCTGTTCAGGCATGATGGGAGTTGTAGTTTTGCAACAGCTGGAGAGTCAAAGACATCACAAGGTTTCATAGAATGGACTTTCCCTTTAAAAGGATTCATGGGATTTAACTATAGGAATGAGGCACTGTCCCTTTAAGAGAGGCAGTGCACTATCCCGCTGATAGTATACCCGCCCTTAATAAACCTGCCCAAGGTCACATGGAAGTCAGGACAGAACACAACAAGGCAACAACTTCCTCTAATCACAGCCTGACTTCTGCTTTCTTATCTGTCATTGACATATATGGGATTCACCTCTGTACCCCGAGACCCGATCACCTGATCCGCCCCCGCTGCTGCCAGGTCCGGCTGTTATATTGTTGTAATGGCTGCGATAAGCCTCACATGGACCTGTGATTTACACCCTGTTCAATCCGCTATAAATGCAATGATTCACCACCTGATCATCCGCAAATAGTCATAAACCACCTGCGTCGGGTGATTCATGGGAATATAAAATGTGTCGATTTCACATCACGTTATGACCTTCAGCAGAGGAAGATTTCCTGTATTTGCCGCTGTAAGCCCATTCTTGTCCTCGGGCTGTGTGTGGTATTACAACTTGGCTCTCTTCACTTCAGTGGTCCTAGCGTCAGACTACAAAAAAACTAAAAAATACTGAAAACCGTGACTCTGATCCTAAAACATAACTTTTATTACAATAAATTAGGGGCAGGGAATCTTGGCTCTCCAGCTTTTGCACAACTACAACTCCCATCATGCTTTGGCTGTCCAGGCATGATGGGAGTTGTAGTTTTGCAACAGCTGGAGAACCAAAGTTCCCTATTCCTGCAATAAATTCATAAAAATCACCCCATTGATCAAACCACTACAGACATGACCGGGTCAGGTACCAACAAGTAATACGGACCATCCACTTACTACTCTTCATCTGTATAAGTTCAGTTTGCTATAAAATATTCTAATACAACTTTACTATCTCGACGTGTTTCACCTTATGGTAACAGGTTCATCAGGGGGAACGGTTTACAAAAAATAGATCGCAATGTACTTGACCCTTAGAGTAAAGGAGCCAGACTGTGCTATTATCAGATATATGAAAAGTGGGTTGAACCAAGAAGGGAATGGATATATGGGTGGAAGAATATATTATGAATGCCCCTAAATGATGATGAAGTAACCAACATGTATAAGGGAATCTGTTGCCGGGGTGGTCCCCTGCTGCCCTGATTCACAGATCTTTCCCTATGACAGGGAGATGTCCATGTCAATCAATGGGGAGACGCATCCTGAATATCCCCACAGCTGTTGATGGTGTGTACCATATACATGTTGGAGTCCGAGCCTTGATGACATCACACCATTCTCTCTTCTTACAGGATGACGTCATGATGCCACAGAGGGTCCGGCTACAATACGAGGTGGCGCAGCGCTTACCAAAAAGTGTGAGTACCTTCTACTATTTGTGTTTTTACATCACGCCATTATTACGTTTCTATGTGTGCCCCCCCTTATGCATAAACTGCAGGGGGTTCTCCTTGGTGGTCCGGGCGCTGATCTGTGAGGGCAGCTTTTCCAGAAGGTTTTAGATTGTCCGCATTCCATTCCCCTGGGACCAGCAAGGTGAAATTGCCGAAGGTGCGCCCCCCCCCCTTCTCGGCTGGCATCTGGCGCGGAAATACCTCCCCGAATTCCTGACAGAGCAGAGATAATCAGGGCTGGTTGGACGGAGAACAGAGACAGACGCTGAGTTATTTTTGTGTCTGCTTCACAAGTGAAATCACCCGCAAAACCATTACCCACAATGGTATCCAGGAGAGTATGGCAGCGCGTCGTGTCACTAATGCCCCCGCCAGGAGGATGTCTGAATCACACACGGCTGCTGCAATCCGTGCCAGGCTGGATGTAGATATCGAGGTGGATGAGTTGGATTCACACCAAGTGCCCATGACCAGGTTTAATCGGGAATCTGTAGGGGACATCATGTCCTCAGTAGTGCAGCCTCAGGCCTTAGTTTTATATCTTTAAAGTGTACCTTGCAGAAATCAATAGTACAGGCGATTTTAAGAAACTTTGTAATTGGGTTTATTAGCCGAAAAATGCAGTTTTATCATGAAAAAGCAGTTTGAACTCTCCCCCCTGTCTTCATTGTTGTCTATGAAGAGGGGAGGGGTGGAGGGAGATGAGGCGCCAAAACAGGACAACAAAGAGTTAATTTACAACTACATCATTGGGCTGTCTCTTCTGATGTCAGCTCTGACCTCTAAATAGAGGCTTTCACTCGGGTCCCGCTGTGTAATCCTTTGTTCTCTGCTGGCGACTAATCTCCCTCCTCCCCCCTCCCTGCTCCATAGGTTACACAGGGCTCGACTGATGTAACAAGACATAATTTCCTGATAATGAGCAGTGAATGAGAGAGAGAAGGAGGGGGGGGACCTGGGGAAAGTCTTTGTGAATGCAGATAATGGAATATTTGCCTAATAAACCCAATTACAAAGTTTCTTAAAATCGCCTGGACTATTGATTTCTGTAAAAAAAAAAAAAAAAAAAAAAAATTGACCCTTTAAGTATTCTAAGTCTGGAAGTTGTTTCCACATTTATAGTATGTACATAAACAACCACAAGGTGTCCATGACTGCACTACAGAGGACATGATGTTGGGCCTCACATGTTGGGCAGCCTCACATGTTGGGCTTGTAACATCAAGTGATGAAATTTCAACTTCCAAGTGAGATACTAAAGAGCAGTTTCCATATTTATAATATGCCACAAACGACTAATAATGGCAGCAGACACTATGCCCATCACCGCATTGCAGCTGACAGGAATCAGAAGGGGACGTGATGTCTTTGGAATTGAAGTAGATCCTATAGGTTTAAAGCAGAATTTTTTTTTTCCCCCAAAATCAACCGGTGCCAGATATTTGTAATTTACTTCTATTAAAAAAAATCTCAAGTCTTCCAGTTCTTATCAGCTGCTGTATGTCCTGCAGAAAGTCGTGTATTCTTTCCAGTCTGACACAATGCTCTCTGCTGCCACCTCTGTCCATGTCAGGAACTGTCCAGAGCCGGAGAGGTTTTCTATGGGGATTTGCTGCTGATGGACAGAGGTGGCAGCAGAGAGCACTGTGTTAGACTGGAAAGAATACACCACTTCCTGCAGGGCATACTGCAGCTGATAAGTATGGGAAGACTGGAGTACCCCTTTAGGTAATCTTAGCCCAGAAGGAAGTGGTTCCCACATTTGTTATATACAGTGTGCAGAAAGAACCAGGAGATGTCCATGAGCACACTGCAGCCGACTGGAATCAGGAAGAGACATGATGTCACCAGATTCTCAGTAGTGCAGCCTCTGACTTTGAGCCTGTAACATTAGGTGATCAAAGCTCAATTTAAATAAGATAATAAAGATCATTGTTTACATGTATAATATATCCAGAAACAACCTGTAATGGCTGCAGACAGGGTGTCCAACCAGAATCAGGAAGAGGTGTGATGCCATCAGAATCTCAGTAGTGCAGCCTAAGCCTTTGGGCCCATAACTATAGGGGTTCAGCTCTTGGCCATAATTGCACATTATAATACTTGCAAAACAACCAGCAATGGCTGCAGACAAAGTGACTGTGACCGCACCGCAATGGACTAGAATCGGGTGTTATGCCATCATCATCATCAGAATCTTACAGTATCCAGCTTTATAGTTGCAGTATCCAGCTTTATAGTTGCAGAATCCAGCTTTATAGTTACAGTATTCATTCTTTCTCATGTGCTGAAGCCATATTAAGCTGTACTGTTACGGAATGTAGATCAGAGACCGTACAGCGGCCATATTGATTTTCTCACATGCCCACGGGGAGACCACTTTGTTTCCTTTGCGCCTCTCTCCCAACACTTTGGTATCGCACGTGGTCACACTGCATGACGTGAGTGTTATTTCCTATATTCCATTGAGATCATGTCAGATTGGCAGCAGCAGCAGATGATTCAGTGAGAAAATTGGTGGGAATTGTATCCTTGGCACTGAGGCTGGTACGTTGCTTTGCCTGTCCTTGTTTCAGAGCCCCTCTAAGTCATGTAGAGTCCAGTACATAGCAGTGTATTGAGTATAGCTAGGGGCTAGCTGGGCCTGGCACAGCAGGGGTTAACCACGGCAGCTGGAATTAGCTCATTGTCGCTAAACGAGCAATGTGGTTGAGTCGGTTTTTTGGAGGCGCCCGCATCTGTGCACATTGCTGCCATTGTTCACCGAGCGGACACAAATCTTTCCAGGCTTTGTTGCTTTAGCTATGACAGCTTGTCATGTGTATCGTCCTCCCCATCTTATATCGCACACAAAGGGCACGGCGGAGGACGGAGACGCTGTTAAAGCTAATAGCGAACACCGGTCATGTGACACCCAGAATTAATGATCGCAGGAAAAAGAAACATCCTTAAAGTGTCATTGGTGTTTCACAAAACTTTTGACATGCCATAGAGACGTCATAGAGACATGTCAAAAATTTTGGTCGGTCCGGGTCTAAGTGTTCAGGCCTGTACAGATCGGGAGATGGAGCGGGGAGAGGACCGGGATGAGCACAGTTCTCTCTTGGCGCTCTGTCACATGATCAGTCGGACTTATAATGGAGCTCTATGGAGCCTGACTGATCACGTGACACAGAGCTGGGAGAGGACCGTGCTTAGCGCAGTCTTCTCCCGGCTCTATCTCCTGATCGGTACAGGCCTTGAACACTCAGGCCCGGACCGATCAAAACTTTTTAAAACTCTTTATGACGTGTCAGTAGTATTGTGAAACGACAGGTGCGCTTTAAATCGTGCAGGACCAGTGACTACGGTTGCGTGCTTCCTCCCTCTTTCTCCATTGCCCGCTCCCTCCCTCTTTCTCCGTTGCACGCTCCCTCCCTCTTTCTCCGTTACACGCTCCCTCCCTCTTTCTCTGCTGCCCGCTCCCTACCTCTTTCTCCATTGCACGCTCCCTCCCTCTTTCTCTATTGCACGCTCCCTCCCTCTTTCTCTGCTGCCCGCTCCCTCCCTCTTTCTCTGCTGCCCGCTCCCTCCCTCTTTCTCTGCTGCCCGCTCCCTCCCTCTTTCTCCGTTGCACGCTCCCTTCCTCTTTCTCCATTGCACGCTCCCTTCCTCTTTCTCCATTGCACGCTTCCTCCCTCTTTCTCTATTGCACGCTCCCTCCCTCTTTCTCTGCTGCCCGCTCCCTCCCTCTTTTTCTGCTGCCCGCTCCCTCCCTCTTTCTCCGTTGCACGCTCCCTTCCTCTTTCTCCATTGCACGCTCCCTTCCTCTTTCTCTATTGCATGCTCCCTCCCTCTTTCTCCATTGCACACTCCCTTCCTCTTTCTCCATTGCACGCTCCCTTCCTCTTTCTCCATTGCACGCTCCCTCCCTCTTTCCCTGTTGCACGCTCCCTCCCTCTTTCTCTATTGCACGCTCCCTCCCTCTTTCTCTATTGCACGCTCCCTCCCTCTTTGTCTATTGCACGCTCCCTCCCTCTTTCTCTATTGCACGCTTCCTCCCTCTTTCTCTATTGCACGCTCCCTCCCTCTTTCTCCGCTGCCCGCTTCCTCCCTCTTTCTTCATTGCCCACTCGCTTCCTCTTTCCCCGTTGCAAGCTCCCTCCCTCTTTCCCCGTTGCCCGCTCCCTTCCTCTTTCTCCATTGCACGCTCCCTCCCTCTTTCTCCGCTGCACACTCCCTCCCTCTTTCTTCATTGTCCGCTCCCTTCCTCTTTCTCCATTGCACACTCCCTCTCTCTTTCTCCGCTGCCTGCTCCCTCCCTCTTTCTTCGTTGCACGCTCCCTCCCTCTTTCTACGTTGCACCGTCCCTCCCTCTTTCTACGTTGCACCGTCCCTCCCTCTTTCTCCGTTGCACGCTCCCTCCCTCTTTCCTCATTGCACGCTCCCTCCCTTTTTCTCTGTTGCACGCTCCCTCCGTCTTTCTCTGTTGCACGCTCCCTCCCTCTTTTTCTGCTGCCCGCTCCCTCCCTCTTTCTCCGTTGCACGCTCCCTTCCTCTTTCTCCATTGCACGCTCCCTTCCTCTTTCTCTATTGCACGCTCCCTCCCTCTTTCTCCATTGCACGCTCCCTCCCTCTTTCTCCATTGCACGCTCCCTCCCTCTTTCTCCGTTGCACGCTTCCTCCCTCTTTCCCCGTTGCACGCTCCCTCCCTCTTTCTCTGTTGCACGCTCCCTCCCTCTTTCTCCGTTGCATTTTCCCTCTCTGTCTCGCGCTTCTTCCCGTTTTTTCCTTTGCTTACTTCCTCTACCATGTGCTCCTCCCTCTTTCTCTTCTGCACGCTTTGCCCTTTTACCCTATTGGCCATGCTTTCTTTTGCCTTCCAACCCTGTCTCCATGTTGCTCTCTCCCTACTGCTGTCTTTTCTGTGTATTTTCCCCTGCACTCTTTCCTGCATTTTCCCTCTTTTTTGCACTCTATCTCCTGTGTTGCACTCTCTTCTCTCTTCTACGACCTCTCTGCTGCAGTCTCTACTCCTTGCTTTCTTTTGCTTTCCTTTCCTGGTGCTCTCTCTCCAATGCTGAACACTTCTCTCTCCCTCTCCATCCTGGTTTGGTGTCTCCCCTCATCCTCTGCCGTTCCCTGTGTACGGGCGCCTTGTCACGGGAGGCTAATTCTGAGCCCTGAGCTCTACACAATACCATTTGGATACAGCACAAAAGTTAATTTGCTGCTCGGCCACAATTGTGTCCTCTAATTACACCGTAGGAATCTTGGCAAGTGGGAAATCTGTGCGTGGGAATCGGCCCCTAATTGGAATCGCTTCGTTTTTTAACTCTTTGTAGGAGAGGTCGCCATTGAATTGGGTATTTAGGCATCAGTGAAATTACACTGCCGGGAGATAATCAGATAATCTGCTGCTTGTCTATAGGGAAAGATGCTCATCATCTCATAAGCTGTGGATATATATATATATATATATATATATATATATTCTTCCTATTAAAGGGGTTGTGCAGCAGCTAAGGCACTGGGTACAGACCCGCCTGACTTCACACGATTTTTCATGTTCAGTCATCAGACATTGTAATTTGCCCCTGTAGAGAATACAACCGCAACTATGTTGAGGACAGACATCAACAATTCATCAAGTAATCGTGATTATGGTCCATTATGAATCGATATGTTTTGTGCCGATCGATCAGGCATTATGAAATGCTCCTTGAAGGGAAAGTGTCAGCATCTGGGCTGGTCCCTCTGTGCTGACAGTGTAGTGCAGTTGTGTGTCCCCCATTGTGTGGCCTTCCTTTCCTTTTGCCCTCTGTGCTGTAGTTTGCCTATATTCTGGCCTGTTACGTTGGTAGCAAGTGTCAAAGAGGGGTAACGATGAGGCGTTTGTGCGGCACTTCGGCACGCCTCACCACTACTGCCTCCTCCCTGCTTGGCATGCATAGTCATTGCGGTGCGCGCTCATTGCCAGTTCATGCATGTATTAACTGAGGGCATTGGCTTCAGGCCCTCAGCATGCCTGCGCTGCTCCTCTGCACTACGGCACATGCGCGTTAACACATCGCAGACCGCACATGTCCAGGGCACAGGCACAAACCGACAAGTGGATGCGTGCGGCCGTGCCAGCAATGGCCTGAAGAAGACATCACCAGGAAGTAGGAGGCCGGGCCGCAATGCATATGCATGCCAAACAGGGAGGAGGCAATAGTGGTGAAGTGTGCTGAAGTGCGGCACAAACGCCTCACTGCTACTCCTCTTTGACACTTGCTACCAATGTAACGGGCCAGATTGTGGGCAAACTACAGCAGCGGGGGCAAAAGGAAAGGTGGGCCACACGATGGGGGGGGACACATGTGCACTACACTGTCAGCACCTTGGACCAGCCCAGGTACTGACAGATTCCCTTTGAAGGAGATGGTAGAGTTCTATATACACCTAATCATACAGAACAGACATTATGGATGGATTCAGTATTGAGGACAGGTTATAGCTGTGTATGTATAGCATCTATACAGGCCAGGCATTACAAATCCATCCTGTCCGAGGTGTAAATTGTAGCCTAGACATTACAATTTGATCGTGTCTTCAGTGTATCCTATGTATATTGTGTATTCCATAACTTTGTGTCTGAACAGACATTATCAATCAATCCCTGCAGAGTGGATACACACAACCAGTCCTAGTGCACAGTAGCGGCTTTTAAGGACCAAATCCTAATAGAAGTCATATTACTAAATGGAAGGGCTATATGGTGGCAGTGTGTTAAACCCCATCTGGAGAGCCCCTTTAAATAACACGCCAATGTTTTCGCAGCCTCTTGCGTACGCCCAATGCACATTGCCCTCTGGCCAGAGAAAACACATTGTCCCTGTGCACAGACAGCGCATCAGCAGACACAACACAAGTCTCTGCCGCCTCTACGCACTTGAGCAAATAACCGTAGGGACATCTGCACACACTGGTATTTTTACCCTCACGCCTGTAATTAGTGCGGCAGCTCGTAAAAAAAAAAAAAAGAGAAATTAACAACAGCATTCAGGTGCACCGGTCTGGCCGGTCACATGACTGTGGCATGTCGTCTAATATAATGGGATGCTCGGGCCTAGCGGTGAGGCGCTGTTTATACTGCAGACCTGTCGTCTTGGTTTTACTTTGCGGTCAAGTGGTTTAGGAAGAGTGTTGTGCAAACATTACAGGATAGCACCAATAGGCTCCGCCCACTGTTATCCCTGGCCTTACGCTAACAAGGCAGGACAGGTACGGCTTATGGAGATTAGCGACGATCCTCCACTATTCAGAATGTGTAAATCCTACATTACTAAGAGAGTCCCTTAAAGGGACCTGTCACCAGGATGGAGTCCCATATAGCCTATCAAGGCTAAACTCTGTGGCATCCGCTAAATTAACCTATGAAGTTTAGCCCCACCCTCTGGACTCTTTTCAGAGTTTTATGAAACCAATTACAGCTTTCATCTTTGAGGTGTTGTGATGCTATGGGCAAAAAAACAGTCATGGAGATTTATGAATCAGAAAATCCTGTCACCTAAAGCAACCACAATGTAGATTAGTAAAACTGTCCAATAGCAAAACTCTTTGTTGCCCACAGCAGCCAATCACTGTGCAGCTGTATCCAGTAAGCTGTGCTGTGATCAGTTGCCATGGGCAGATTTGTGAAGCTGTATGAGAGAAAAACGGTTTGTTGCCGAAGCAACCAATCACCAAGCAGCTTTCTATTTTAGCCACACCATAAGAAATTAAAGCTGTAGCATGATTGGTTGCTATGGGCAACAAGGACAGTTCTTTCTTTTATACAGCTTCCTAACCCTCCGGTTGTCTTTGTTGCCGATAGCAACCCCTCATGACGCTTCTTTAATTTCTTATCATGTGGTTGAAAAATGAAAGCTGTGCTGTGATTGGTTGCGACAAATCTGCCCTTTTCTGTTTGTCATGTGACCTCTCTCGGCTCTTCTGAATGGCTAGGATCGCTCACAAAGGGGGAGGGGCTTTAGAGGGCAGTTTAAGTAGTACACTTTGTATCTCAATATCGCTCAAATACTCCAAGTGTGGTTGCCCTTCAAGGGGATAATTGCCCTTTTAACCTTTGTCTGTTGGTCGCCGCCATTGCTGCATCCTTCTGGCAGTCCATCCTTTGCTCAGGGTTATATATTGCCGTACCAGTAAAAATATGTGTGAAATTTGTGTAATTGCAGCTGTAAAGCACACAACATGGTGTTATGTGTGGTATGTGACATGGAGCGGGCAGGAGTTACATACAGCAGCCCCTGAGGCCGCACCTCTGAGACACTTATGATGCTTACGTTGTCCAAATCACCATCCTCATCAATATCTACATCAGGGGACATGATGCCATCAGGACGTCTCAGTAGTGCAGCCTCAGGCTTTGGGCCTGTCACTTCAATTGATCGTCTCTCAGCCTATAAATAAGGTGTTTGGGGGTTGGTCTTAAAGGGGCAATGTCTTTATTCTCTGGATTTCCCATCCAAGCAATCATCCCTTGATCCAGAGTCTTAAGAACAGCGTCCAGAGTGTTTTTCTTGTCGCGGCTCCAGGTTTCGGCTCATCGTTGGGCTGACAGGAAAGGTGTTGCGGTTACGCCTTTTGCTACATCCCTCGATCTCCCTCCTTGAGATCATTCGCTGCCCCTCTTCTGTTTACATTCCACTAAGACGGGAATATGTCCCCGTGTCTCCCCTTCCTCTCCCTATGAATGGAGACACGTTCCGGATGCTTCCAGGGGAAGTCGTTCTCTCCCGGGATCAAAGAGTGTCCAGCGGATTCGGCATTGTCATGTAGTGCTGGCACGCTCGGAGGGATTTCCACTGCCAAAGCTCAGCTATACTTCTCTGTGGTGCACAGTACTACTTCTCTTGTAGGCAAAATGCATACTGTCTCTTTAGACAGTGCTGTTCTTTAGGAAAAGTGCTCTGCACAGTACAACATCACTGAAGTGAAAGATATATATATCAAATATATATTCTATTCTAACTTCTTTTATTTGACCAGAAGGGTTTCATTGAGTATTCATAGAACAGTGTGTAATTGTAACCTCAATCATGTATATATTATATTCCCAGTACTACTCACCTTGTGCAAGAGGCAGTACATAGTCTTTCGGTGACGTTTCAGTACACTTATGCACAGTACCACTCAGGGCCGTTTCTAGGTAAAAGCGCAACCCCCCCCCAAAAAAAAAGTGACTCGCAGATGACGTCTACTTTGCCCCGTGTAATAGGGGCTTTAATTGTCCAGAGGAAAGATTAACAGCCATAAAAATGATTGTTTTTTAGGTTTTTTTTAACAGCAATGGGTGATTGTTATAACATCAGAATCATTAGCTACTAAATCATTATAGTGAATCTTTTACACAATAATCGCTTCGTGTAATAGGTCGGTTACACGGGATGATTATGATGCAAAAATCGTTAAAGGAGAAGTCCGGTGAAAATTTTTATTAAAGTATTTTATTGCCCCCCAAAAGTTATACAAATTACCAATATACACTTATTACGGGAAATGCTTATAAAGTGCTTCTTTTTCCCTGCACTTACTACTACATCAAAGCTTCACTTCCTGGATAACATGGTGATGTCACTTCCTGGATAACGTGGTGATGTCACTTCCTGGATAACGTGGTGATGTCACTTCCTGGATAACGTGGTGCTGTCACTTCCTGGATAACGTGGTGATGTCACTTCCTGGATAACGTGGTGATGTCATGACCCGACTCCCAGAGCTGTGCGGGCTGTGGCTGCTGGAGAGGATGATGGCAGAGGGACACTGAGGGTCACAGGGCACTGGAGGGAAACTGAGCATCCCTCTGCCATCATCCTTTCCAGCAGCCACAGCCTGCACAGCTCTGGGAGTCGGGTCATGACATCACCATGTTATGCAGGAAGTGACATCACCATGTTATCCAGGGAGTGACATCACCCTGTTATCCAGGAAGTGACATCGCCATGTTATCCAGGAAGTGACATCGCCATGTTATCCAGGAAGTGACATCGCCATGTTATCCAGGAAGTGACATCGCCATGTTATCCAGGAAGTGACATCTCCATGTTATCCAGGAATTGACATCGCAATGTTATCCAGGAAGTGACAGCAGCATGTTATCCAGGAAGTGACAGCAGCATGTTATCCAGGAAGTGAAGCCTTGGTACAATAGTAAGTGCAGGGAAAAAGGCATTTTTTAAGAGATAATCATCTGGTATAAACGCGGCAACGATTAAACTGTGAACGAAAAAATCATTGTTAATCGTCCTTAAGGCTTTCAGTGTAACTAGTCATTGTTCACAGTATGTTGATACAAACACAATTACGAATATTTACAGTACATACACGAACGCGACTAGGATTTCTCATATAGATTTATCTTCTCATCTAAATTCCAATTGCTTAAAAGAAAAATCCCCAAATGTCGTTGGCGAAACAAGTAATTAAGCGGTTTATCTGTGCGTGTAAAAGGACCCTTACATATGAGTTTTCCTGCAGACAGCCGCAGGTATTCCTTTAGATTTTCCTTGGGTTTTGTTGTATTTGCTATCTTCATCTGTGTGTTTAGATTTCTGTTGTTGTGCGATCTTTATATTTGGGGGTCACTGTCTTGTTGAGGAATAAATCTAACGTATCACAGTTTTCCTGTAGACTGCAGCAGGTTTTTCTCTGGATTTAATTGAGTTTTGCTGCAAGTACTACCTGCGTATATGAGTTACTCACTAGATTTTTATTTTTGTCTTATTGCCTTATATTTAGGGTCACTGTCTTGTTTGAGAATTTTATCAGGTCCCACTCCTGCTCCTTCATAAATGGCCGGTCATATACCAGGGGAGTTATTTATCACACTGGCTCAGCAGCTTCTTCCTAATGTCCTATATGATCCTGGGGCGACTTCTGAGGAAATAAAGGAATACTGTATATAAAGCAGATTTTCCTGTGTGTGCAGTGGATGCAGCCAGTCTCCAGCCTCCATGTCCTGAACTACTCACAACTAGACTATATGGAGCAGGTGGTCATTTCCTGCTGACAGTCTTCTATGTTTCTATATTCACCATACACACAGAAACACTTCTAACAATTCCAGATACCTGTAATATAGAAGTCAGCCATAGTGATATAGAGGGGGGTCACACATAGTGATATAGAGAGGGGTCACTCATAGTGATATAGAGGGGTCACTGTGGGGGCAAGCAATAGCGCACACACACACACACACACACACACACACACACACAGCCTGCTGCAGCCATAGTGCACACCACACACACACACAGCTTGCTGCAGCCATAGTGCACACCACACACACACACAGCCTGCTGCGGCCCTAGCACGCACGCACGCACACACGCACACACACACACACACAGCTGCAGACATAGAACACAAGAAAAACACACAATCTTCTCCCAGAAAGAAAACACCACACTGAGGACAGAGGTTACTGTTACACTACTTATGTCTTCTCCTCCTCCTCTATATTACACAGGATATCTTCATATTACACTGCTGCTCATATACAATCATCCAGCATCCAGGAAGAGAACAGCACAGATCTCCCCCCACACAATGGACTCTTCCAGCTCAGAAACAAGCTGCCAAATAGTGGCCGACAACATCTCCCCGACCACCCTTATGTAATAGGGCCAGTGTCCTATTACTGATATATTCCCTGACCCCCCTTTTGTAATAGGGCCAGTGTCCTATTAGAATGTTGCTCATAATATATATTCATGAGCAAAACTTGTAAAATTCATATCAAAATTCAATTCTAGATTTTTTTAAAAGATTTTTTTAAAGCTGGAGTCGGAGTCGGTACATTTTTTTCCGACTCCAGCCAAAACTAGCTCCATGACTCCGACTCCACAGCCCTGTTTTGTGTAGTTGCTGGGTAATTCCCATGATCTGTATATGTACAGTATCTGATCTTGCCTTACATTTGGAGGTCACAGTCTCATTGGGGAATAAATCTCATACACCCCATTTCTCCTGTGGACAGCAGCAGGTTATCATCAGGATTTCCTTGGGGGTTTCTTTATTTTTGTGTGCCGCCTTTACCAGAGCAACAGTTGTTTGATATTTGCGCCATTGTTGCTATTCCAGCTACAGGAGGGGAGGAGGGGGATGAATACTTATGCAATTAATTTTCCCCGTTGGATAAATGGAGGTCACTCTGTACTGAGCTTCATTCTCTTGATCGCCAAGGGGGATCTGGGGGTCACATACTTTCTAGGAGCTCCTCTTAGAGACCCTCAATGTCCCTTGGCATCCCGGGCTGAGAACGTGAGCCTTGAGGATAATCCTGGACGACCCCCCCCCCACACACACCCAAACATGAATGTGTAATTTATGCGCCCGTCAAGGCGGATCTCGCTATCACGACAACGGCGCAGCTGTCGCTTTACAGCGAGCTCTTATCCGGAGAAAATCGTTAAGAAAAGTGACCATTTGCTCGGTTCACAGGCCACTCTACTTAATTTATTAATCACCTTCTCTTCTCGCAGAAGTCGTTGTCTCCTCTGTAAAAGAGTCCGTGCTTGGCACCGCGTCTGATCCTGGCAGTGCTCCACGCCAGCAGCTTAGCCGGGTCTGTTCAACACCACCGGCTCCGAGCCCCCGAGGATGAATCGATAAAAGGGTGTCCGTCACTGGTAATCAGAGCGGAATCCTCCCTAATTAAATAATTATAATGCCGGGCAGATACCCCCCCCCCCTCGTCTTTAATTAACGCCACTTAACATTCAGGAGCGTTTGTCGCCAGGCTGAGCCGCCATTTGTTGGCGTGACATCACAATGCCGCTTCATTCTCATTCAGGCTGAATCTGTCACAGCAGCAGCTATTGTCCGCAATGCCGGTGCATGATGTCATCCACCGCTAACCCTCATCTGCCGGCCATAGTATATGTTATTAAGCGCCAAGTCGGCTGCTCAGGTACAAGATATTGGCCCCCCCAACACTGAGATAGGATATCAAGGGCGTAGTAGCATAGGGACAGTGCACCCCCAAAATCACATTGAATATGATATAATGGATGTAGTATCGGGTCAGTGCACCCCGGATGTCACATTGGGTATGATATAATGGATGTAGTATAGGGTGAGTGCACCCCCAAAATCACATTGGATATAATATAATGGATGTAGTATCGGGTCAGTGCACCCCAGATGTCACAATGGATATGATATCATGGATGTAAGATAGGGTGAGTGCACCCCCAAAATCACATTGGGTATGATATAATGGATGTAGTATAGGGTGAGTGCACCCCAGAAGTCACGTTGGATATGACGATAGGGATGTAAAATAGGGTGAGTGCACCCCCAAAATCACATTGGGTATCATGGGTGTAGGATAGGGTAAGTTAAACCCCAAAAATCACATTGGATATGGGTGTAGCATAGGGTCCGTCCGTGCACCCCAAAAAGTCACAAGGAAATATGATATTAGGGCTATAGGATAGCGTCAGTGCATGCCAGAAGTCACAATTGGAAATTATATCTAGGGGGTAGCATATAGGGCCAGAGATTCCACTTTGACTCTGGTGCCCTGGACTCTTTCATGTGGACTGTCATGCGGCCGTCCCCGACAGGGGATCTAATGATGTCCAATCAGGTCATTTATAATGTATGTATTTTGGGTTACTATTCTAGATCTCTGCTTGCTCAAAGTGAATAGCAAAAACCAATGGTTTGGAGTCCAGAGATTTAGCTCTTGTCGGATAGCCTGCCCTGATACATTGTAACAGACTCTCAGCTGTCAAAAGCTTTTGTGCCAGTTTCTATTCCCTGACTGCAATCTAAGATCTTAATGAGAAATTGCAATGCAGAGTGTCGGAAATGTTCTTGCTCTGGTCCGGGGTATCCTGTAACTCAGCCATCCATGTAGTGTGGGTATGGGGCCTGGCACGATGCCCACCTGGCACCAGATTCCATCTCTGAGCGATACATTGCGTCTCAGTATCCCGCCTTGGATTTCCAGCGCTCCTCACCACTTGCACAGGATTGCAGCAATGGTTTTGGCCTTTGATGTGCCTCCAGCGGGGGGCCAGCTGCTGTGCGTCCGTCCGCTGGACCATGGCTGGGAGACTTCCAGGCCGTTAACCCCCCCTCTACCTCCACAGTCACATCTGGACCTGAGGCTTAAGTTACAAGATTTAGGTGTACACAACAGCACGGCTGGCCCCGTGATTTACTCCTGTTCTCTGCAGTCAGCAGGGGCCACGAGGGCTGCCGCCAGCCATGGGAAACGGCTGACATCCTTCTCAGTTTTCTACGTCCGCTACCTGCGATGCATAAAGTGACCCTGGAAAAAAAACAAAAAAAAAAAAAAAAAAAAATCTGTTCCCTGAACAGTTGGGGGACCACCATTGCCATTTTAGTTTGGTGGTGTCGGCAAGGTCCCCATTACAGTTCCCAATGGTTATAGTACCTATAGTGCTATAGACTCTGGGTGACACCCCAATGGGAGCGGTAATGATGCTCGGGTCAGAAGTACCGTCACCCAGCAGCCGCATGGATTGTGGTTCAGCTCTGAGGTGAGTGTTGGTTTCCTGTGTACTGCGCTGACGTATATGTTGGCGATAGCCACAGATAAGTCGTCTTTGGGGACGTGCGGACGGCAGAAAGAGGAAATCTTTTACCCAGAAATAGGAAGGAAGCGCTTACAGATATTAAGAAAGCGCCTCCTTTATCTGTCATCATCCGTGTAAGCCAGGCGCGAACGTGCTGAATGTGTACCAAGCGTTCATACTGTACGTACTGCGCTACAGGCAGCATCCATGACATGTTATAGCTGTACACGGATCACATACATTAGTATACATATACTGACTGTATTCACTGTACAAACCTTTATACATTGACTGTATTTACTGTACATACGTGTATACATACTCATACTGTACATATCTGTATACATACTGACTGTACATACCGGTATACATACACTGACTGTATTCACTGTACACACCTGTATACATACTCATACTGTACATACCTGTATACATACACTTTTACTGTACATATCTTTATACATACTGACTGTACATACCTGTATACATACACTTAATGTATTCACTGTACACACCTGTATATATACACTGACTGTATTCACTGTATATATCTGTATATATATACTGTCCGTACATACCTGTGTACATACTCTGACTGTATTTACTGTACATCTTTACATTGTACTCATGCATGACACTGTACATATACTCTTATTGAATACACACATGAGTATTAGTACTTAGATTACATGTACATTCATACTGTACACCCACAAGTACTTACATTGTACATACCTGTGTATATACTCATACTGTACATGAATACATTCTCTTATATACGTTGTAGATACATGCATACTATACACACAAGTACTTTTGTACATACTGATGAGCATATACTGTACACATACATGAGTACTTACTTTTATATATACATATACATATATTTATACAGTACAAATATGATTTCTCACATTCTTTGTACATACCCTCATAGTATCATATGGTATACATGAGTACGGTGTACTTATACCATACACATACATAGTACATACACTCATGCAGTGTATATATGTGAGTGCTGACATTTATATACAGTGTATATACCAGTGTAGTACACTCATACTGTACACATACTGTGTACATACCCTTATACCGTACACACATTTGAGTCTTGACACTTCTATACAGTGTTCATACACTCACACGTTAGTGCCGTGTATTAGCTGATGGGCACATCTTATGGCTCATAAAAAAAACTAACAGAAAATGGTTGATAACGCTCATCAGATGGCCTTTTGTCTGTTTTTTCATTGGTTTTTGGGTGGGTTTCCTGTGCCCCCCTCCCCCTCACATCTGCCCTGCATTGCTCACATTTAATTACATCTTAATTAGAAGCGAGCGGCTGTATGAGCGGGCGGGAGGAAGCGGCAATAATCACCATTCAGTGACAAATAAAAATTCCTGGGGTGTCAGAGCTGCGTACGTAATGCAGCACATCACAGGGCCACACCGCAACCATCCCAGCAATGTCAAAGCCACTCTTAAAGGGACGGTATATAGTGGTGTACCCATGCTGTAGTAGTGTGATACAGGCCCCATACCTCTGTCATACAGGACCCCACACACAAACACCTTTGTGATACCGGACCCCCCGCAGCTCTGTGCTACCGGACCCCCCGCACCTCTGTGATACCGGGCCCCCGGCACCTCTGTGATACCGGACCCCCCGCACCTCTGTGATACCGGACCTCCCGCACCTCTGGACACTGTTTGTTTTGCTGGGACCCCTCAGCAGCTGTCAGCGGTGTTATGGGAAGCGCAGGCGGTGGCAGCTCCGCACCATGTAGTCGTCATTCATCAGTCTCCCCCTTCTAATTCCATTATCCCTGTAATGGAAGGCGGATTATTCACTTACTGGGGGGCTCCCAGGAGACCCTCAGCCCTGGTATGGACAGGTCGGACAACATTATCACACGGGTTATGTCACACGGCTTCCCTTGTACAGGATGGCACCATTTCTCTCTTTCAGTATTTCAGGACCTCTGCTTGCTGTGTGTGTGTGTGTATATATATATATATATATATATATATATATATAGATAATATCCAAAGCTTTTGCTGTCTGTGCATGATGGCAATTGTGGTTTCGCAACCGCTGGAGGGCCACAGTTTGCAAACACATGGCCTAGCAGATACTATTGTAACAAATCACCTGCCGTGATATGGTGGGAAGTAAAGGAAATTGTTCCCATAGTCTGACAGCAAGCAGAGATCCTGACCATTGGATATTATATCAAAGACTGAAATGTGTGGTGATGTTTTCATCCTATTGGGGAAGGAGTGGGGTGTGGGGTTAATTTCATACATTCCTCCGCACATACACACGGTCCTCGTCATTACCACAACTACATATCCTGAATACCTTCTCTATTAACCCTTACATCCTCCTGTGTTATGCTATACCTATCCAGCAGAACCCTGATGTCCACATCATTATCCTGTACTGATCCTGAGTTACATCCTGTATTGTGCTCCAGAGCTGCACTCACTATTCTGCTGGTGGGGTCACTGTATACATACATTACATTACTGATCCTGAGTTAAATCCTGTATTATACTCCAGAGCTGTAATCACTATTCTGCTGGTGGGGTCACTGTGTACATATATTACTGATCATACCCATCACCCTCTGATCCTCTTCCTCTTTTCTCCCTCAGATAATCGGATGTCAGGTGAGACGAGAGCCGCCTGATGCTACAGAACGTTATACGCGGTGGATCAACAGCCTGACGCCTGATCAGCTCCTCACACAGGTGATCAATAATGCTGTCCACCTCCTGTATTATAAGAATGTACATTAAGAATGAGGTTCATGCTGAGTTCATTTCCTTCCAGAAAAGCTGAGTGAAATCCAATATGGCTGCACAGTGGCTGTCACTTAGCTTTCCTAGGCTCCTGTATGTGATATACAGTAGGGTATTTACAGGTGTTATACAGTAGTAGTATATACAGGTGTTATACAGTAGTGGGGTATATACCGGTGTTATACAGTAGTGGGGTATATACCAGTGTTATACAGTAGTGGGGTATATACAGGTGTTATACAGTAGTGGGGTATATACCAGTGTTATACAGTAATGGGGTATATACCAGTGTTATACAGTAATGGGGTATATACCAGTGTTATACAGTAGTAGGTTATATACCAGTGTTATACAGTAGTGGGGTATATACCGGTGTTATAAAGTAGTGGGGTATATACTGGTGTTATACAGTAGTGGGGTATATACAGGTGTTATACAGTAGTGGGGTATATACCGGTGTTATACAGTAGTGGTGTATATACCGGTGTTATACAGTAGTGGGGTATATACAGGTGTTATACAGTAGTGGGGTATATACCGGCGTTATATATTAGTGGGGTATATACCGGCGTTATATATTAGTGGGGTATATACCGGTGTTATATATTAGTGGGGTATATACCGGTGTTATATATTAGTGGGGTATATACCGGTGTTATATATTAGTGGGGTATATACAGGTATTATACAGTAGTGGGGTATATACCGTGTTATATATTAGTGGGGTATATACAGGTGTTATACAGTAGTGGTGTATATACCGGTGTTATACAGTAGTGGGGTATATACAGGTGTTATACAGTAGTGGGGTATATACCGGCGTTATATATTAGTGGGGTATATACCGGCGTTATATATTAGTGGGGTATATACCGGTGTTATATATTAGTGGGGTATATACCGGTGTTATATATTAGTGGGGTATATACCGGTGTTATACAGTAGTGGGGTATATACTGGTGTTATATATTAGTGGGGTATATACAGGTATTATACAGTAGTAGGGTATATACCGGCGTTATATATTAGTGGAGTATATACCAGTCTTGTACAGTGTGACCAGGCGTTGATCCAGTAATCCGGCTATCCCTCTCCTCCGTCTCTATATCAGTGTTGGGGGTGCGGGGGGCTCATGTGTGATCACTTAGCTGCACATCATAAACCCCCCGTCCCCCGGGGCCGGTATCAGGAGTCTTTCCCACCATCCTGCGGCCATTACCATTAGCGGCCCCCACAATCCCCTGTAAATGTCCTGGGATTAGGCCTTACAGGTCGGGGACAGGTGCAGCATTTGCGGTGGCTCTTTGCTCCTTTGATGGTGTTTCTGTCCCTCCTGGGGGTGCTGCCCCCTCCTCTGCCGCCATATGTTGCTGTCCGTCTAGGACCGGTATGTGTAATGCGGGCAGGCTCCTGGTTAATGCTGGCTATGGGGGGGGAGAGGAAGCGTATCGGGTTGTCAGATTAGTGGGTAAGGGGCCGGGGGTCACTCTGGGACACTGACCTCTATATGTGTAGGGTATAAGACGCCTGGTAACTGCAGAATGAGAAGGGCTTTCAAGATCTCTGCTTGCTGTCACATTGTTATGGGTATCAATAATCGGGGGTCTCGGGGCCGGAGCTGGGGGCTTGTTTACCTGTGAGTAGTCTAGGGTCTCGGGGCCGGAGCTGGTAACTTGTTTACATGTGAGTAGTCAGGGGGCCACAAGGCCAGAGCTGGGTTCTTGTTTACATGTGAGTGGTTGGGGGTCTCGGGGCTGGAGCTGGGGGCTTGTTTACCTGTGAGTAGTCGGGGGTCTCGGGGCCGGAGCTGGGTTCTTGTTTACATGTGAGTAGTCCGGGGGTCTCGGGGCTGGAGCTGGGGACTTGTTTACATGTGAGTAGTCGGGGGGGGGGTCTCGGGGCCGGAGCTGGGGGCTTGTTTACCTGTGAGTAGTCGGGGGGAGGGGGGGGTCTCGGGGCTGGAGCTGGGGGCTTGTTTACCTGTGAGTGCTCGGGGGTCTCGGGGCCGGAGCTGGGGGCTTGTTTACATGTGAGTAGTCGGGGGTCTCGGGGCCAGAGCTGGTAACTTGTTTACATGTGAGTAGTCGGGGGTCTCGGGGCCAGAGCTGGTAACTTGTTTACATGTGAGTAGTCGGGGGTCTCGGGGCCAGAACTGGTAACTTGTTTACATGTGAGTAGTCGGGGGTCTCGGGGCCAGAGCTGGTAACTTGTTTACATGTGAGTAGTCGGGGGTCTCAGGGCTGGAGCTGGTAACTTGTTTACATGTGAGTAGTCGGGGGTCTCAGGGCTGGAGCTGGGGGCTTGTTTACATGTAAGTAGTTGGGGGTCTCAGGGCTGGAGCTGGGGGCTTGTTTACATGTAAGTAGTTGGGGGTCTCAGGGCTGGAGCTGGGGGCTTGTTTACCTGTGAGTAGTCGGGATCACAAGCTCATGATCTATGAGTGATAGTGAAACCCTGTGTTACAGTAAGTGTGCCCGGGGCAGGCGGTATTTCTGAGGAAGCCTCACTGTGGGCGGCTGGCTGGCAGATAAGAGCGGGTCCTGACCCTGCAGATAGGAACCAGATGAGTAACTGTGAGGTGATGCTGCAGATCCCTGGTAACAGATTGTTCTTAAAGGGGCCCTGCCCGCCCCCGCATCACTGACACATCCCGCCCAACCTGACCCGCCATACATCAGCTGCTGCTGATCTAATAAGTATAAGGCACATTACTTATTGCTGCAGTCACTTTCTGTTGCACTCTGAATTCTGGTCCGCACCACATGGCCGTGCATTGGACTGTAATTACGGAACGCTTGAATGTCCCCTTATTATTGCACACGGTTATTGTTGCAGCCCCTTTCTCTTGCAGCCATTTCTTTGTGCACTCTATTTCTGATGCCCTTACTTTGTTGCACTCACTTTCTTTTGTATTTGCTTTCTGTTGCACTCACTTCCTCTCACACTCACTTTGTTTCACTCTTTTTCTCTTGCGCTCATTTTGTTGCACTTGCTTTCTCTTGCACTCACTTTGCTTCACTTGCTTTTTCTTTCACTCACTTTGTTGCTCTCGCTTTCACTCTTTGTTGCACTCACTTTGTTGCTCTCGCTTTCACTCTTTGTTGCACTCACTTTGTTGCTCTCGCTTTCACTCTTTGTTGCACTCACTTTGTTGCTCTCGCTTTCACTCTTTGTTGCACTCACTTTGTTGCTCTCGCTTTCACTTTGTTGCACTCACTTTGTTGCTCTCGCTTTTTCTCTTTGTTGCACTCGCTTACTCACACTCACTTTGTTGCTCTTGCTTTTTCTCTCTCTTTGTTGCACTCGCTTACTCTCTCACTCACTCTGTTGCTCTCGCTTTCTCTCTCACTCACTTTGTTGCACTCGCTTTCTCTCTCTCTCACTATGTTGCACTCTTTCTCTCTCACTATGTTGCACTCTTTTTCTCTCTCACTATGTTGCATTCGCTTTCTCTCACTCACTTTGTTGTTCTCACTTTCTCTCACTCACTGTGTTGCACTCGCTTTCTCTCTCACTCACTATGTTGTTCTCACTTTCTCTCCCTCACTATGTTGCACTCGCTTTCTTACTCTCTTTGTTGCATTCGCTTTCTCTCTCACTCGCTTTGTAGCACTCGCTCGATTTTGAGGTCTTTTTAGGCTCCTGGATCCTTGGCTCCCCCTGACACGTCTGTATTTCTCCCAATTACTGATCACTCTCTGCGTTTGCTTGCGGCCCAGTTTTTCAGTGTGTGGAGCCACGATGGGCGGCATATCATGGGGTCTACATGAGGTTTGTCCTGGCCGTCTGTAACCCGGGGAGGCAGACCCCCTCAGCATACAGCTCTTGGTGGAGTAAGCGGGTGACAGTAGGCAGCCATCCGTCCCGGATATTTCAAGGGGCTTCTGGTTGCAGAAAACTTCAGCTACCATCTAAGTATTTGTGTTTTGCAGCATTACAGTAAATGAGTTCTGTCTCTTACAAGATCTTAAGTGAGCAGAAATATGAAACGCGGAGGATTTCCTGTTATGTGGAGTATACTGCGCTGTGTCAGACTGACTGACTGGCGTATGGGGTGTCATAGGATGGGCACTGCCCTTTTCAGATGAGAGTGACCCCATTCATTGGTTTGGTATCGAGGGTTGGGGCAGTCAGTGCTGTTACGGCAGTGATGGTCAGTGCCAGCTTCTCTCGGGTCTAGCTGCTTTCTCACAGCACAGCTTCGTACCTTTGTACCAGTGACTGATCCCTCTTCCTGACACTTTTCCCCCCTGTCCTAGTTTCCATCTCTCCAGCACACATCTCTCTCCCTCGTCATCCTGATCCCGGCCAGGCTTGGAGAGGACTCCTCGGTGGGCTTAGCGCCAGGGGTGAGCTGGAGAGGATTTTGGCAAAAACAATTCCTGCTTGGGGTGGCAGCCGGCCAGCTGACGGGTTAACTAGTTCACTGCCGCCCGGCTGCGCTGTCAGCGTTGTCAGTCAGCGTTTGGTTGGATGGACGGGGCGTTGCTGATGGGTGCACCCCTTTAATTACCAGATAAATAGGGAGGGCCCCTGCCAAGCATCTGAGTCACCGCCCAGTGAATTCCTCCATCCATTCCACTCTTAGGAGTCCGAGAAGAGACCAGAGAGATCCAGATGTTTGTGGAAAGCTGTCCGTCACCGCCCGGTGTTCAGAGTCGATCTCTGATGTTTTGATGGACACTGATAATATTTGTCAGGTCTCAGTATAGGCAGGTACAGGCCGGAGGGGGTCAGTGAGGGGTATACCATTCACATCAACAGGCCGGAGGGGGTCACTGAGGGGTATACCATTCACATCAACAGGCCGGAGGGGGTCAGTGAGGGGTATACCATTCACATCAACAGGCCGGAGGGGGTCAGTGAGGGGTATACCATTCACACCAACAGGCAGGAGGGGGTCAGTGAGGGGTATACCATTCACATCAACAGGCCGGAGGGGGTCAGTGAGGGGTATACCATTCACATCAACAGGCCGGAGGGGGTCAGTGAGGGGTATACCATTCACATCAACAGACCGGAGGGGGTCAGTGAGGGGTATACCATTCACATCAAAAGGCTGTAGAGGGTCAGTGAGGGGCATACCATTCACATCAACAGGGTGGAGTGGGTCAGTGAGGGGTGTAGCATCCAGACCAACAGGGTGGAGTGGGTCATTGAGGGGTGTAGCATCCAGACCAACAGGGTGGAGTGGGTCAGTGAGGGGTGTAGCATCCAGACCAACAGGCTCCTAAAGGGTTATGACCCTTGAGTCAATAGAAACTGATTATTGACGGACCAGCACATTCGGGATTGGGCTCTTGGGTTTGGTCTTGCAGGCTCAGGTAATAAGACCAATAGGCTGGAGGGCTTTGGTAATGAGGTATGAAGGCAGGAAGGCTTTAGTTATGGTGCCAGAGGACTTTAACATTGGAGCCAGCAGGCTGGAGGGCTGTGATGATGGGGCCAGCAGGCTGGAGGGCTGTGATGATGGGGCCAGCAGGCTGGAGGGCTGTGATGATGGGGCCAGCAGGCTGGAGGGCTGTGATGATGGGGCCAGCAGGCTGGAGGGCTGTGATGATGGGGCCAGCAGGCTGGAGGGCTGTAATGATGGGGCCAGCAGGCTGGAGGGCTGTGATGATGGGGCCAGCAGGCTGGAGGGCTGTAATGATGGGGCCAGCAGGCTGGTTGTTATCAGGTGGAGGGCTTAGGCCACGCCACCAGTAGCCCCCAGGTATATGTGTTAGAACTGTATACTCCTCACTCTGGTAAGACATATCCTCCAGTAAGTCCTGGCTTTCACCTCCTCCCGTCATCACGGACACATATCCCCCCCTAGGACATTTGTTTCCAATTGCCGAGACTTCCTTTCTACCTAACTCTGCCACCGTTCATTACAAGGCCAAACCTATATTAATATCCGCAGTAGAATCCGGCGGCCGTCCTGAAGTGGGACGCCTTAATACATCCGCATCTTAAGACCGGACTTAAGTCCCAGGCCCGGGAACCGAGACGTATTAAGATCCGGAAATGAAACTTGTGGTCGGAGGGCCGCCATCTGATGGAATAAACCCAGCGAGAGCTCCGCGGCTCCTGATAAGACACATGGTCTCCGAGGCTAAGACCAGGGGAGGAAAGAAGCGGCTTTATCCTCTGTGCGGCGTCTGGATGGGGAAGGGGGGGCGGGGGTCCTGTCTTGGCCGTAGCCCACCACAGTACTGAGAAGAGTTCATTGACCTCCAGTACTCAGCTCTGGTGAACATCACAAGTGTCGGGCACACAGGCTCTACAGATCTCTGTTGCAAACCATGCACTGCCCCTTTAAGGCTAGCTACTTGGGCAGTGACATCAGGGGACGGTGATGTCACTCCCTTGTCATCTCATATTTGTCCATTGTGACATTATAGAAGGGTCATGAAGTCTTAAAGGGACAGCACACTGGTTCACCATTCAGAGCCAGTGGGCTGTGCACTGTGACATCATACACTGATTTACCATGCTAATTCCATGCGCTGCCCGAGTACTACATAAAAAATAAGGTCACAGCATGATGATGATGATGTCACCATGCAGACTGCCCTGTGGGCTTGGTGGATGATGACACCAGTGGGCAGTGAATTACTTATCCGAAACAAGCTCCTGTAGCTGAGAGGTCATAGGACCCTCTTAGACAGTAGGTGATAGTACTTTTGTAGGTTGGGGGCATTGGGCATTCTTAAGCCCCTATTCCACGGGGAGATGCAGCGGAGCTCCTCTTGCTAAGCTCGCTACCGCCGTCGCTATTACACGCGTCTGCAGCAAGCGGGTGAGTGCGGGAGAGGCTGCCAAGGTGATCGCTAGATCCTCCGGGCATCCCATAGAGGATAGCGAAGGTCTGCTGCCACTGCTCCTATTCCACAGAGCGACTGCAGCAGATCGCTGCTATCCCAGTCGCTTGTTTGAAAAACAAGCGACACAACCATCAGCCAACATAACCGATGTCGGCTGATCGTTGCCCTCTATTCCACAGGACGATTATCGGCCAAATATGGACGATAATCGTTCCGTGGAAGAGGGCCTCTAAGCAGTAGGTTGCAGCATTTCTGTAGTTGGGGGATCAAGGGACCCTCTTAGGCAGAGGGTGGTAGTACTTTTGTGGTTGGGGGGGGGGGGGCGGAGGCATTGGCCCCCCTTAGGCAGTAGGTTGTAGCAGTACTGTGGTTGGGGGATCAAGGGACCCTCTTAGGCAGTAGGTGGTAGTACTTTTGTGGTGGTGGGGGGGGGGAGTGTGGTGGGGCCCTCTTAGGCAGTGGGTGGTAGTAATTTTGTGGTTTGGGGGGGGGGGGGGGCGGCTGCATTGGGCCCCCTTAGGCAGTAGGTTGTAGCAGTTCTGTGGTTGGGGGATCATAGGCCCCTCTTAAGCAGTAGATGGTAGCACGTTGGTGGTGGTGGGGCTCTCTTAGGCAGTAGGTTGTAGCACTTCTGTAGCTGGGGGTTATTGGACCCTCTTAGGCAGTAGGTTGTAGCACTTCTGTGCAAGGGGATCAAGCAGTTCTGTGGTTTAGGGATCATGGGACCCTCTTAAGCGGTAGATGGTAGCACTTTTGTTGTTGGGGGGGTCATGGGGACCCTCTTAGGCAGTAGGTAGTAGAACTATTGTAGTTGGGGGTCATGGGACCCTCTTAAGCAGTAGGTTGTTGGCCCATCTCTCTGGCTGCGATGGGTCTGGTGTCAGTCAGCAGGTGTTGCGGGGCTCCGTGTTCCATCACTCTGCGTCCTCCGGGGCGGTAATAACAATGCACAGGGAAGCCGTCAGCCTGTAGCAATGTGCAGAGCGCGCAGTCATCAGCGAGGCCCAGCGCGGTCCGGCTCTCCAGCCTCATCCCATTAAGCAAACAGAGAGATTTCAGCTCTTCAGGATAAATGAGGCGCATCGCTTTTCATCTTCTTACAGGAAATGTGCCGAGCCCTGGCGAGCAAGTAGCAGGGAGCCTGGGACAATGTTACAGGAGTGACGAGAGACCAAAGGCATTCCTGCGATACGCAAGAACACCTGCGAATACCGCCCCCACACCAACTACTATAGCAGGGACTCACCCATAGTCTTCTGTCATGTATCATGCTTATTATAGGGCACACTATATGGCACTATTATCCATGTCGGTACTAGGTAGACACTGTACGGTGGTATATAGACATTGTGTAATTGTATAGCACTTTTATTCATGTCAACATGTTAGCACATTAAAGTGCTATTATAGTACTGTATGGCACTATTATTTATGTCACTAATATGTTGGCAATGTAGGGTGGAATTCTGCCTATTTATTTCAGCATTCTGTAATTGTTTGTGTAGGTCTTATGGCACTATTATTTATGTCCGTTTTCTGTGGGCACTCTAGGAGGGTGGTATTGCACTGTGGACATAGTATGGTGGTCTTACAGCACTATATGGCACTATTATTTTTGTCAGTATGCTACAGATACAGTGGTGGTGGTATAGCACTGTATGGCACTGTTATTTATGTTGGTATGCTTTGGACACAATGGTGGTGGTATAGCAGTATATGGCACTATTATTTATGTCGGTATACTATGGACACAGTGGTGGTGGTATAGCACTATATGGCACTATTATTTATGTCGGTATGCTATGGACACAGTAGTGGTGGTATAGCACTATATGGCACTATTATTTATGTCGGTATGCTATGGACACAGTAGTGGTGGTATAGCACTATATGGCACTATTATGTCGGCATGCTATGGACACAGTAGTGGTGGTATAGCACTATATGGCACTATTATTTATGTTAGTATGCTATGGACACAGTGGTGGTGGTATAGCACTATATGGCACTATTATTTATGTCGGTATGCTATGGACACAGTGGTGGTGGTATAGCACTATATGGCACTATTATTTATGTTAGTATGCTATGGACACGGTGGTGGTATAGCACTATATGGCACTATTATTTATGTTAGTATGCTATGGACACGGTGGTGGTATAGCACTATATGGCACTATTATTTATGTCGGTATGCTATGGACACAGTGGTGGCATTCACCATTTTCCTCCCTCACAGTCAGCACTCCGTCTTTCCTCTTGTGGACCTGCAGGCAGCGCTGATGTCGGGGTGTAGAGCTGTGTCGCCTCACCTCGCGGTCAGCCACGGTCCAGAACGCGTGCGGTTCCTCGGGCCCCGTGTATATTCTGTTCTGATCTCTGCAGAGCAGATGTTGACAATTAGTAGGGAACAGAGGCGGCTCTGTGGTCGGCCGGCGGAGCCTGCTGCACGTGGGGAGATGGAGACTCAAGGCGGTAACTGCTTCCTGTCAGCACGGCTGGGTGACAGCGCTACAAGAGGGGGCCGCCGGCCCGCACACTCCAACAAAGTCACTTTTGTGATCCTTCGCCCCCTTACCCCTTAAAAATAAATGAAAGGAAGGTGGCCAGATTAACCCCTTAAGAGCCTCCGGTACATGGTAGACTCTGATCGCTTGTAAAATCGCTTTATAGCCTGTCTGATGTCATGTTTCTACTAATTCTATTAGTGTCAGAACCTTTACAGCTCTGCATCACCCAGCTATACCAGTGCCTATAGGGGTCTAGCCATTTAGGTGTCTTAAAGGGATCCAGTGACATTGAAAATGCTGTCCTATCTGAGTGGCGTAATATTGAGTAGAAGGAGACAAGTAGATAGATATACATATGAAAAGGAAAAAACTCAGTATAACCTGTACCTTTGCCCGTGCTGGGCCTAGGAGTCCAGTGGGCGGTCCTAATGAGTAATTGACATTTTTTCAGTATGAACATTTATTAAGAGTCAGGTGTCCACCAGGAGGACCTAATCAGTGATTGACACTGCAAGAATGTCAGTCACTAGGACCGCCCATTGGACTCCTAAGCTCCCAGGCTGAAAATAATAAATTAAAATTAATTAACTGCTAGTTCTAATAAATAATTTTTTTTTTCCTTCACAAAACTGTATATGGATCTCCTCAGACCGGCTAGCTGTATAACATTGTGTCAGCAGCTTTTTTTTTTCCTAACAAGGCCCCTTTAAGCTCTGTGCTATTTATATTCTAGTTGTGGTTTATACTCCTGTAACAGGAGGCTCAGGATGAGCAGATATGATGTAATGGAATGATTTGCGTCTGTTTAGGAGAAGGCTTTGGGTGGTCTCTTTGTAGTTGTCAGAAGACGTCTTGGATGAAGCCTCTTGACTTGTGAAGGGCAAAGGTCACCTGTTAAGCCTGAGGCGTAATGACCCCGATCAGCGGCGCTGATGAGCGGTGACTAATTCTGAGCTATGAGGTTTGTCTATCCCCAAGTCACATACAGCGGCCGACCACGGCTCATTTCAGCTATGACGGTGCCCATATAGATAATAAACAAGCCTTCCGCAGAGCCTGGCGGCCGCATACATCTACAGCATAAGGGTGGTATTACACGGAACGATTATCGTTCAAGAAATCGTTAAATCGTTCGGATTTCAACGATAATCGTTTAGTGCAATAGCAGACAACGATTAAACGACCAATGAGAAATCGTTGGTTTTTTAATAGTATTTGGACCTATTTGTATTGTTGATAGTTCACATGGAATAAGACGTCGTTTGGTCGTTTGCAGTTGCGGCAAACGCAGTGGCAATGGCAGGACGAACGCAATAACGATCATAAGTAACGATCATCGTTCCGTGTAATAAGGTGAACGATTTCAGGTCGTTCGCCATAGCAGTCGTTTGAATTTGTTTATCGTTAAACGTTGATCGTCAAAAATCGCTTCGTTTAATAGTACCCTAAGGAAAATTAATAAAGATTGTAATAAAATGAAAAAAAAAAAAAAAAACCCTAAGGGTCCTATCAGGCCAAGCCATTCTTGAAAAAACGATCACAAACGAGATAAATTATGGTTAACCAGAAATCGTTCACCGTATAACACAGATCGATCGTTATTAGTTACAATCGTTTCAACTCAACTGGTGTCTCGTTAGTCGTTTGATCATTGCCTGCATTTCCACGAAACGGTTATTCTTTAAATTTGACCGATATAACGATTTTTCATGCGATCGCCCCGTGTAATAGGGCCCTTATATAGTCACCTGATCTGTGGCTCCGGCGCCCCAGCCTACATAAGTGTCCGTTGTTACTGTGTTTCTAGCATTCTGAGTCAGGAAGCTCAGGATGAGCAATATAGGAGACTCACCCCCACACAGATTACCAGTAATAGGAAATCTCAGGGTGCCTCCCTCTCCGATATGTGCGTGACATATTAAAGAGATTACAAAGCCGGCCTTCCTTTATAGCCTTGCCCCATACGCTGTTTTTTTTAGGGTAATGGGAAGTGTATTTGCAGCTGGTTGGTCAGAAAGAGGAAGAGCCGGAGTGCAGTGCGGTTTGTTATTCAGATTATGTGACGATGGAAAGTCCCCCGGCGATGAATCCGCAACGTCCTCACAGGAGGAGCGCAGGATCCTCGATATCATCACCTCACAGGAAGCAGCGGCTGTCAGTGATTGCCCTGAGGGTACAGGATAGTGACACTAGGGGGGTACAGGATAGTGACACTGACACTTGGGGTACAGGATAGTGACACTAGGGGGGTACAGGATAGTGACACTGACACTTGGGGTACAGGATAGTGACACTAGGGGGGTACAGGATAGTGACACTGACACTTGGGGTACAGGATAGTGACACTTGGGGTACAGGATAGTGACACTTGGGGTACAGGATAGTGACACTTGGGGTACAGGATAGTGACACTTGGGGTACAGGATAGTGACACTTGGGGTACAGGATAGTGACACTTTGGGGTACAGGATAGTGACACTGACACTTGGGGTACAGGATAATGACACTTGGGGTACAGGATAGTGACACTTGGGGTACAGGATAGTGACACTTGGGGTACAGGATAGTGACACTTGGGGTACAGGATAGTGACACTTGGGGTACAGGATAGTGACACTTTGGGGTACAGGATAGTGACACTGACACTTGGGGTACAGGATAATGACACTTGGGGTACAGGATAATGACACTTGGGGTACAGGATAATGACACGCTGACACTTGGGGTACAGTATTATGACACTTGGGGTACAGGATAGTGACACGCTGACACTTGGGGTACAGCATAGTGACACTTAGGGTACAAGATAGTGACACGCTGACACTTGGGGTACAGGATAGTGACACGCTGACACTTGGGGTACAGGATAGTGACACGCTGACACTTGGGGTACAGGATAATGACACGCTGACACTTGGGGTACAGGATAGTAACACACTGACACTTGGGGTACAGGATAATGACACGCTGACACTTGGGGTACAGGATAGTGACACACTGACACTTGGGGTACAGGATAGTGACACTTGGGGTACAGGATAGTGACACTGACACGGGGTACAGGATAGTGACACTTGGGGTACAGGATAGTGACACGCTGACACTTGGGGTACAGGATTGTGACACTTGGTACAGGATAGGGACACACTGACACTTGGGGTACAGGATAAGGACACGCTGACACTTGGGGTACAGGATAGTGACACGCTGACACTTTGGGTACAGGATAGTGACACTTGGGGTACAGGATAGTGACACACTGACACTTGGGGTACAGGATAATGACACTTGGGGTACAGGATAGTGACACACTGACACTTGGGTTACAGGATAATGACACTTGGGGTACAGGATAATGACACCTGGGGTACAGGATAATGAGCCGCTGACACTTGGGGTACAGGATAGTGACACGCTGACACTTGGGGTACAGGATAATGACACGCTGACACTTGGGGTACAGGATAGTGACACACTGACACTTGGGGTACAGGATAGTGACACTTGGGGTACAGGATAGTGACACGCTGACACTTGGGGTACAGGATTGTGACACTTGGTACAGGATAGTGACACACTGACACTTGGGGTACAGGATAAGGACACGCTGACATTTGGGGTACAGGATAGTGACACTTGGGGTACAGGATAGTGACACGCTGACACTTGGGGTACAGGATAGTGACATGCTGACACTTGGGGTACAGGATAATGACACTGACACTTGGGGTACAGGATAGTGACACACTGACACTTGGGGTACAGGATAGTGACACTTGCGGTACAGGATAGTGACACACTGACACTTGGGTTACAGGATAATGACACTTGGGGTACAGGATAATGACACTGACACTTGGGGTACAGGATAGTGACACTTGGGGTACAGGATAATGACACGCTGACACTTGGGGTACAGGATAATGACACTGACACTTGGGGTACAGGATAATGACACTGACACTTGGCGTACAAGATAGTGACACTTGGGGTACAGGATAGTGACACTTGGGGTACAGGATAGTGACACGCTGACACTTGGGGTACAGGATAGTGACATGCTGACACTTGGGGTACAGGATAGTGACACTGACACTTGGGGTACAGGATAATGACACTTGGGGTACAGGATAGTGACACACTAACACTTGGGGTACAGGATAGTGACACTTGGGGTACAGGATAATGACACTGACACTTGGGGCACAGGATAGTGACACTGACACTTGGCGTACCAGATAGTGACGCAATGACACTTGGGCTACAGGATAGTGACACGCTGACACTTAGGTTACCGGATAATGACACTTGGGGTGCAGGATAATGACACTTGGGGTACAGGATAATGACACTGACACTTGGGGTACAGGATAGTGACACTGACACTTGGCGTACAAGATAGTGACGCGCTGACACTTGGGGTACAGGATAGTGACACTTGGGGTACAGGATAGTGACATGATGACACTTGGGGTACAGGATAGTGACACTTGGGGTACAGGATAGTGACACTTGGGGTACAGGATAGTGACATGATGACACTTTGGGTACAGGATAATGACACTGACACTTGGGGTACAGGATAATGACACTTGGGGTACAGGATAATGACACACTGACGCTTGGGGTACAGGATAATGACACTTGGGGTACAGGATAGTGACACTTGGGGTACAAGATAATGACACTGACACTTGGGGTACAGGATAGTGACATGCTGACACTTGGGGTACAGGATAGTGACATTGACACTTAGGGTACAGGATAGTGAAACTTAGGGTACAGGATAGTGACACTTGGGGTACAGGATAATGACACGCTGACACTTGGGGTATAGGATAGTTACACGCTGACACTTGGGGTACAGGATAGTGACACTTGGGGTACAGGATAGTGACACTTGGGGTACAGGATAATGACACTTGGGGTACAGGATAGTGACACTTGGGGTACAGGATAGTGACACTTGGGGTACAGGATAATGACACTTGGGGTACAGGATAGTGACACTGACACTTGGGCTACACTTGCGTCTCACACCCGCTGCCACCAGCACATTATTTCCCTGGCGCTCACCGCTCACATATGACAACCAGATGCTGCTTGGGGGGAGGGGGGGCAGTAATTTCTGTCCGCCTGTGTTGCCACAATAAAGGGAATAAGGATCAGTGTCTGCACATATGAAGGAGACCCACACAGCACCACAATCCCCAGCAAGTCATCCTTATCATTCATTTCCGAATCATCTCCATTCACAGTGTATCAATGTATCTAAGTCTGCTGTGTGTGATACTGTGGATTGGGAGTGTATCTAGTGTGTATCTGTGCCAGTTGGGTGCTACTCTCTATGTCACATATCATATACTTAATTATTGTATCTAAGCCTATCAAGTGTGGTACCGTCTCCTAAGCCAAACTACCTACACCCCTCATATGTGATACACCATGTCCTAGTCTACATGTGTGGTACTGCTTAACTGAAGTATCTAAGTTGTCATTTCTTGTGCTTAGCTGGTGTATCTAATCCTATTGTGTATCGTGATACTCTTAGTTGGTGTATCTAAGCCAGTGATGTGGTCTGCTGAGGTTGTGTATCTAACATAGTGTGTAATACTCTCAAGTTTGTTTTGTGATCCTCTTACTTGGTGTCTCTAAGCTTTTCATGTGTGATACTCCTTAGCTGATCGTCTGTCATATCCTTAGTTGCTGAATCTAAGCCGGTCATGTGGTACATCAGTGTGTTTATTTGAAAGTCGATTAGCTGATGTATCTAAGCCTCTCGTGTAACACTCTTATTTGGCGTATATATTCTCACCTTAAGTGATACGACCTAGTGAGCCATTGTATCTAATTCTATGGTGTGTGATACTATCTGCTAAACTGGAGTATCAAAGCCTGTTAAATGTGATATTGGCTGCAGAGCAGATGTATCTAAGCCTATCATGTATGATATAGCCTGCTGATATAATGTATATGAGTGTTTCATGTGCGATACTGATGAGCTTAGATACAGGCTTGTAAGCCAGTGAATCCAAGTATATCGAGTAATACTATCTGCAGATGTATCTAAGCCTGCCATCTTTTATGTTCAGATACAGTGACTGAGCAGACTTTATGACACATGACAAGCTTAGATACAGCAACTAGAAATATAAGAGATGGCAGGCAGGCTTAGATACAGTAACCAAGAGTATCAGACATGACAGGCTTAGGTATGTCCACAGATGGTATCACATGTTGTATGTTTAAATGTACTGGCTCATTCATGGTGGGCTTAGATACAGTGACTCAATGGACTGTATCACACATGTTCAGATACAGTGATGGAGCAGACTATATTACACAGGACAAGCTTAGATACAGCAACTAAAAATGTGTGATACAGTCCATTGAGTCAGTGTATCTAAGCCGACCATGAATGATGCCAGTGCATCTAAGAATATCATGTGAGATACTATCTGTGGATATATCTAAGCCTGTCCTGTCTGATAGTCTTGGCTACTGTATCTAAGCCTGTCATTTGTGAGTCAGTTTATCTAACCCCATCTTGTGAGCCTTTCATGATACTTTTATTTGCTGTATCTAAGCCTGTGATGTGTGATACTCTGGCTCGGTTTCGGCAGTGTATGTCATTGTCTCTTTATGAGCGGTGCTGGGGACCTGGATGGGGCAGTAATGTGACATTTCCCAGCATTGTTCGCTGTTGCCCGCTCCCGGGATTCACACTCATTATGCAGATTGTGCCGCTGCCAAGTTTCCATCCTTAATTGAAAGATTCTTTACTACTAAAGTCTCCGGGTAGGTCCCTGGTTTCTTCTCCTCCGTATAGTCCTTTCACTTGCGGGAGTGAGTGTGTCTCGGGATATTTGGCCCCTCCGCCTTTCCTCTGATCCTGAGCATAGTGCGCTACCTTGTAAGCTGCATTGCTGATGAATAGAACTCTAGGATTGCAGTGAGGACTGACACCATCATAGGCAGAGCTGTCGGGAGGCCTAATATGAAGAAGTAGCTAAGTCTTTACTAATTTGACTCCTCTGACTTGTATCGTCCTTAAAACAATAGAGCTGTTGTCGAGGAGCAGCGGCGATCCCTGGGGCAGGAGGACTCTGGGGTCACATGATCATTGCAGGATCCGCTACTTATGTTTTATGAGAAGCAGATCTTGTAAAATCTTAATGAATGAGGAAATTACTTGTTACGTAAAAAAGGAAATGTGGAAATGAAGCTTCATAAGAAGATAGGCAGAATATTACAGAAGACTTCAATGTACTAAGAATGTGAAGCTTGAAGCATCATCTGTGTACCGAATCCATAAAGCTTGAGGCACCATCTGCGAAGGATGAGGCTTGAGGCACCACCAGTGAGGGATGAGGTTAGAGGCACCACCAGTGAGGGATGAGGTTAGAGGCACCACCAGTGAGGGATGAGGTTAGAGGCACCACCAGTGAGGGATGAGGTTAGAGGCACCACCAGTGAGGGATGAGGTTAGAGGCATCACCAGTGAGGGATGAGGTTAGAGGCACCACCAGTGAGGGATGAGGTTAGAGGCACCACCAGTAAGGGATGAGGTTAGAGGCACCTCCAGTGAGGGATGAGGTTAGAGGCACCTCCAGTGAGGGATGAGGTTAGAGGCACCACCAGTGAGGGATGAGGTTAGAGGCACCACCAGTGAGGGATGAGGTCAGAGGCACCACCAGTGAGGGATGAGGATAGAGGCACCTTCAGTGAGGGATGAGGTTAGAGGCACCACCAGTGAGGGATGAGGTTAGAGGCACCACCAGTGAGGGATGAGGTTAGAGGCATCACCAGTGAGGGATGAGGTTAGAGGCACCTTCAGTGAGGGATGATGCTTGAGGCACCACCAGTGAGGGATGAGGTTAGAGGCACCACCAGTGAGGGATGAGGTTAGAGGCACCACCAGTGAGGGATGAGGTTAGAGGCACCACCAGTGAGGGATGAGGTTAGAGGCACCACCAGTGAGGGATGAGGTTAGAGGCACCACCAGTGAGGGATGAGGTTAGAGGCACCACCAGTGAGGGATGATGCTTGAGGAACCACCAGTGAGGGATGAGGTTAGAGGCACCTTCAATGAGGGATGATTCTTGAGGCACCACCAGTGAGGGATGAGGTTAGAGGCACCACCAGTAAGGGATTATGCTTGAGGCACCGCCAGTGAGGGATTGAGGTTAGAAGCACCTTCAGTGAGGGATTAGACTTGAGGTACCACCAGTGAGGGATTAGGCTTGAAGCACCATCTATGAGGGATGAGGCTTGAGGCAACACCAGTGAGGGATGATGTGTGAGGCACCACCAATGAGGGATGAGACTTGAGGCACCACTAGTGAGGGATGATACTTGAGGTGCCATGAGTGGGGGGCTAAGGCTTAAGGCACCACCAGTGAAGGATGAAATTTGAGGCATCACCAGTGAGGGATGAGACATGAGGCACCACCATGTCAAGAGGGACACCAGAAAGTGGGAGATAAGACTTGTGGCACCGCCAGCAGGGAATGAGACTTGAGGAACCGCCAGTGACGGATGAGACTTTGTATCACCAGTGAGGGATGATGCTTGAGGCACCACCATGTCAAGAGGGACACCAGAAAGCATGTGGAAGTATACCAAGGTGTCCACAAGGGAAACCCTCCAGGAGGGATGTGAGGGAATACACCAAAAGTGACACCAGAGACTTTGCCAAGAGGAACACCAGAGAATACACCAAGAGGAATATTAAATAATAGACTAAAAGAGATACCAGAGACTACACCCAAGGGACATCAGAGAATACCCCATGAAGATCACCAGGGAGTGCTCCTAAAAGGACATTATAGAATATGCCACGAGGGACACCAGAGACCATGGCAAGAAAGACAACAGAAATAATATAAGTATACCAGGTGTCCAAGAAAAGAGACACCAGAGGCCAAGCTGGGGTAGAGACCAAGGATGACATGTAGAAGAATACAGAGGTGTCTAAGAAAAGTGCCAGAGACTATGCTAAGAGGTCTACACTAAGAGGGTATCCAAGGACCACACAATAAGGGATAGATGAAGTCTACATTGGCTTCAACACCAGGGATGGTGTCAAAGTCTATGCCAAGAGAAGCGCCAAGGACTGTGCCAAGAGGGAGCACCAAGGACTGTGCCAAGAGGGAGCACCAAGGACTGTGCCAAGAGGGAGCACCAAGGACTGTGCCAAGAGGGAGCACCAAGGACTACGCCAGGAGGAGCACCAAGGACTATACTAAAAAGAATACCAGGACCTATGGCCCTCGGATGCTACACCATGAGTTCCACTAAGGACTATGTTGAGAGCCGCACCAGAGAATCTGCTGTGGGTCGAACAACGAGCACTTTGTATCTTCTCTACAACAAATATCCACCCACCGACAACATTGTATAGCGTGCAGCGCCTCCACATTTGTCAGTGATTGTGGGATGTATTCTATACATTGGTGGCCTGGCGTCTCTCCATACATACTGCCTAGGGTGATTATTTATCGGCACGCGGGCAGTGTGACAGGACAGAGCGGAGCAGGAAGGTGGAGCAGAGTTTAGATTAGCGGTGGAGCAGAAATTACTCACAGCTCTATAAATAAACCTGACCATTTCCTTCATTGAGAACCAGAAATATGAGGACTAATCTCTGAACAGAACGCCGCTTGTTCTCCGCAGGGTGATGTGTGGCAGACGTGTGCGGGGATTAACCCCTCCAGTGCTGTACATGCTATCCATTCTGTCCTGTGTGATACTGGCTACTGAGCTGGTGTATCTAAGCTGACCATGTGTGATACTGTTTGCTGAAGCACTGCTTTTTTGGAGCCTTATGTCCCCATACACTTGTTGCTGAGTTGAGAGGATTCTGGAGCATCTGGACATCCTGTTGTCGGTGCCGGCGCTGTGCCTGGCCTCCTGAACCAGGTGCAGGTGTGCGCTGACCCACTGGTGTTTGTTGTATGGTCCAGCATTGTGAAAGTGAAAGCTGAGAATCAACAGGATGTTAGGGGGGGGGGGGGGGAAGGGGGATGTTATATCTCCAATATATCACAAGAAAAACTTCCTGCACTCAAGACAATGGGGCTGGGGGCTGCTGCGGCCTTAACCCTTTAGTTGCTTCATCTTTTGTTCCCCAGCAGCTGCCTTGGGTTATTCTCCATAGAGTGTATCTGGGGCTACTGACCTGTTATAGGATAGAGAGGTACCTTCTGGTGATGCTGGTGAATAGTGCCAGCCAAAGGGTGGCCTAAGTGAGTAGCACAAGCCAGAGCTACCTGAGTGAATAGCGTTATCCAAAGAGTGCTCTATATGAACAGCGCCAGCCAAAGAGTGCTCTATATGAACAGCGCCAGCCAAAGAGTGCTCTGTATGAACAGCGCCAGCCTAAGAGTGCTCTATATGAACAGCACCAGCCAAAGAATGCTCTGTATGAACAGCGCCAGCCAAGGAGTGCTCTGTATGAACAGCACCAGCCAAAGAATGCTCTGTATGAACAGCGGCAGCCAAGGAGTGCTCTGTATGAACAGCGGCAGCCAAGGAGTGCTGTGTATGAACAGCGCCAGCCAAAGAGCGCTCTGTATGAACAGCGCCAGCCAAAGAGCGCTCTGTATGAACAGCACCAGCCAAAGAGCGCTCTATATGAACAGCGCCAGCCAAAGAGTGCCCTGTATGAACAGCGCCAGCCAAGGAGTGCTCTGCATGAACAGCGCCAGCCAAAGAGTGCTCTGTATGAACAGCGCCACATCTTTTCTATTCTGTGATAGTGAGAGAGGAGAGTCTGGGCATCCGTAGCCAAGGACATGCCTGGATCAGAGCTTCTACAGTGCATTCTTATCATAGTTCCTAAAATACTCTGCACCCCACTTTAGTGTTTTTAGGGTATCTGTTGCATATCCGTCACATGTAACTCAGATGTCCTAGTGACCCAATACATGTCAATCACTTGTAAGGACCGGGACAGAGGAAGTGCGTAATAAGTGATTATATCATGTGAGAGAGTGCGCACGGTGAGCAGACCACTCGTCTAGTCCCGCTAGAGTCATGGACATTGTGGGCTCTGCTTCATATCAGTGATATAATGCTGCACAGCTAGAGACCCTTCACCCCCCTTATGTGACGCTCAGTCTCTGACTTTCCTATCATCAGCACCTTCTTATCCTGTACTCCTTTGTAGTGCTGGAGACGTTGCCTTTCTCACTGTACAAACCACACTATCATAAGATTAGCAATCTCTTCACTTGTAATACCCTGTGCTGCTGTTGGGGCCTTGGTTTTACCACTATGTAACGTTATACCTTTGATCCCCTAGCTAGATCAGCACTTATCAAAGCCCATTGGGTGCCCTCTGTGGCCATCTTGATCCACTCAGACCATTGAAAACACCTTGAATTTAGTAGCTAGAGAATGAACATGAATCTGTGGTTCCTCCATGGTGATACTAGCTGCTCATGGGCAGGTCTTGCAGAAAGACCGCTCATGCTGTACTCCACTATTTAAAGGCTTAGGCATCATCCTAGTAAGATATGTATACCTCTGTCCAATACAAAAGACAGTAATGATATCTCGTTCTTAACCTCATCTCTAAATCCTTGACCCCTTATCGGGACCCTATACAGAGAGACGTGTTTAAACCACTACCGGCACCCTAATAGCCGCAGACCATCTGGTGACCAAAGCAGAAACTGTTGTTCTTCCTTCACCCAAAAACCTCCCCTTTCACAATTGTTTCTTTTGTTTTTGCTGATCCGGCAGTGACTCATTGGTGTTTCTTAAGAGTTGAACTTTTCATTTCTTGCAAGGTGGCATGACTAAAAACAGCCCAAAAACAAGCCCGTCCTGCCGAGATAAGAAACCGAGAAATCCTCCCGGGGAATCGGAGACTTCTTCACGTCCTTTTAATCATCTCAAAAAGCACCACAACTTTCTGTTGTATGTCGCGCTCCAGTTCAACTGTTATAGGATCTGTGCTTGCTGTCAGTGTGAGGGAACATTGTTGTGCTGACATAATACAGCAGAGGTTGTACAGATCGGTGTATAACTGACCTTATTCTGTTCAGCCGTTCTGATAATATGCAGGAGAATAGGATTCTTGCCACACCCCTCCTACCGCCTTCCAGCTGCTGATTGACAGCTGACTGCCTATACACAGCATTGATAGATAACTGCCAATCAGCAGCTTGTGGGTTGAGTTTTCTGGGTCTCATGAATATCCAGGACTACTGGGCTCATGCACATAATGGAGAGGACTACTTATTGTCCATGTTATTCAGGAGGAGATCTCTGGATCAGCTGCACAGAACAATGTAAGTGATACATCATTCTGCTCAGCTTCTCTGTCACTAGTTTATGCTATGACACCATAAATCTGCTTACAGAGTCTCTTTAACAGGACCTGAAATATCAGGCAGGAAAAGCCCCGCCCCCGAGGAGCTCATGAGTGATTATTTATGCTCAAACTGCTGGTCTGGGCTATTAAGCTGGGGTCACACTGCTTTTTTTGCAGTCCACTTAACATATCCATTTCTAAATGGTCAACCAACTTTTTGTATACGCTAAAAAATAAAAATAAAACAAAATTTTCAACAGTACTCTCCATAATGTAAATAAACCCTGGCAATAGGGGGGCTGGAAAGGATCCAAGGAAAAGCCCTATCTCTGATGAAGGTGTCCGTGTACACTGAAATGCATAGGATAACTTCTGGCTTGCACTAGGATCCATACCCAAGGAGAGTGACGTCACTCAGGATCCCACTTTTTGCCACGGAAAACTCGACTGTGTGAACTTATGTGTAGTGCTACCGGCAGGAGCATCTGCCTAGTTCAGAAGATTTCTTATAATCTTGACTCTCCTTATTCTGACTGACCCACTAATTATCTGCGCTGGGTGTATCTATATGTTTAGTTTATAAATAAAAAAAATATATATAATTTTTTTTTTATAATTTAAGTCAATGGGACAATGGATGGACTTGTTTTCAGCTGGATGTATATCCTGTAGTGTGTGAGGTCTGATTATATGTCAGATGTGTGGTCGGGTAATACAGGAAGGATATGGGTCTGAGGTACAGGAAGAGGAGAGACGGCTGCACACGACGCACTGTCACCTTACAGAGTCGGCCACACCACAATCTGTGGTCTTATAGTTTCTTTATACAAGGAATAACTTGTCTAAGAGGCAGGGGTATAACGTAACCATCGACAGGGGACCCTGCTCCATCATGGCCACCATCACTATGACTGCTGTCATCACAGGGGCCTCGCTGTACCATGACCATCGTCACCAAAGGGGCCCAACTTAATCAAGACCACGGTGAGCACCCGACCATGACCATTATCACTAGGGAGCCACAGTCCCCATTGAACACTGTGAGCAGGGGCCCCAAATTAATGTCACCTCTGTCAGCAGGAGGTTCCTCTTCTACATGACCACAGTTACCAGAGGACCCTTACTCCACCATGGCTACTGTCGCCAAGGGTCCTTACTTTGACCACTGTTACCTAGGGTCCTTGCTCCCCTATGACTACCATTTCCGTGGGTCAGTACTCCACCATGACCACTGTTGCCAATGGTCCTAACGCCACAGGGACCACTATGGCCTACAGTTGTTGTTCCACCATGATCACTATCCCCAACATCCTTACTTTATTATGACCACTGTCACCAAGAGTCCTTACTCCGCCATGCCCACTGTCTCCGAGGGTCCTACTTCATCACAACCACTTATCACCTACTGTATGTTCTAACTCCACCATGACCATAATCCCCAGGGGTCCTTACTCCACCAAGACCACTGTCACCAAGAGTCTTTTCTCCACCATGACCACCATCACCAAGTCTTTTCTCCACCATGACCACTGTCACCAAGAGTCTTTTCTCCACCATGACCACCATCACCAAGTCTTTTCTCCACTATGACCACCATCACCAAGTCTTTTCTCCACCGTGACCACCATCACCAAGTCTTTTCTCCACCATGACCACCATCACCAAGTCTTTTCTCCACCATGACCACCATCACCAAGTCTTTTCTCCACTATGACCACTGTCACCTAGGTTTCAAGCCACAGTCGTTGTTTTGCTCTGTTTACGGATTGTTGCGCTGTGATGTGGCCGCTGCCATCGGCTGCTATTTATACACTTCCTCTTCTGGGGGTTTCACATCATTTTTGAGAATTACATTTTATATATAGTTTATTGCACATACCCCTCCCCTCAATATGATGCCTAGGTCACCTTTAGCCACGGATGGGCGTAGATTGCACTCTCTTGGGCAGATGTTAAACGGTATTACCCTGGAAATGTGATCATTGCTACATTGTTGGGGTCCCACTGACTGCATACTCAATGGCCTACATTTACTAAAACTGTGCAAAGTTAAAACTTAGACTAGACAATCTTTAAATGTCCCGCATCTATAAGGCTGTTTGATAAATCTGTTGCACGTGAAGGGTTACTCTGGCGAAAATCTTTTTCTTTCAAATCAACTGGTTTCAGAAAGTTTTATAGAGATTTTTAATTTACTTCTGTTTAAAAGTCTTCCATACTTATCAGCTGCTTTATGTCCTGCAGAAAGTGGCTAATTCTTTCTAGTCTGACAGTGCTCTCTGCTGCCACCTCTGTCCATGTCAGAAACTGTCCAGAGCAGGAGAGGTTTTCTATGGGGATTTGCTGCTGCTCTGGACAGTTCCTGACATGGACAGAGGTGGCAGCAGAGATCACTGTGTCAGACTGGAGAGAATACACCACTTCCTGCAGGACATACAGCAGCTGATAAGTACTGGAAGGCTTGAGATTTTTAAATAGAACTAAATTACAAATCTGTATAACTTTCTGAAACCAGTTGATATGAAAGAAAAAGATTTTCGCCAGAGTAGCCCTTTAAAGACTGTCTAGTTTTTTTACTCTATCTATTACTTGGCTTGAAGTCCGCCAGAACTTTCAGTCAGATTCAGGTGCATTTTTTGGTGCAAAATAAACCACGCCCTGCTTTTCCATAATCCCCACTCCTTTTTCGTACCAGGCTGAAAAGTGTCTTAAGGCCCTATTCCACGGAACGATTATTCGTCCGATATCGGCCGCTACGAACGATAATCGTCCCGTGGAATAGAGTGCAACGATCAGCCGACATCGTTCATGTAGGCTGATCGTTGCAGTCGCTTGTTTTTCAACATGTTGAAAAACAAGCGACTGATATAGCAGCGATCTGCTGCCGGCACTCCGTTGAATAGGAGCAGCGGCAGCAGACGCTGCTATATCCTATGGGCTGCCCGGACGATCAGCCCCCCCCCGCAGCTCCCCGCCGCCCCCTCCCGCACTCACCCGCTCGCTGCAGCCGCGTTGAATAGCGGCGGCAGCGAGCGGGGAACGAGGAGCAAACGAGCGCTGAGAGCGCTCGTTTGCTCCTCTGACGACCCGTGGAATAGGGCTTTAACATGGAGAAAAGTCCCTTTTTCAGCCAAAATTCTGGCAGAGACACATCAGTAAATCTGGGCCTTGTTCTTGAGACGTCACTGTATCAGCCCTGAGCTCTTCGCATCCCGATGACATCAGTGCTTATAACCACTTAAAGGCGCTCTGCATTTGTCACACTCGCACAGATCTCTGGTGCCGTCCTGGACTCATCTTGTGTTTCCCTGTCGGCCGGCCACATGAAAGCCTTACCCCCGGGCACGTCGATGGGCTACACAACACGCGGAGTGTGGCGCTTTGTCGCACCCAGATTAAAGCACTTCTGCTGTTAATAATTTCGCAACGTTTCCACTCCTCATGTGGGCGATAAAATGATTGACAGAAGCTGAGAATTTCTCATTTTCATCTCAGCGGGGTCGCCTGTCGTCCTTTATCGTCGCCTCAGACATCACAGATTTATCTATAGAAACTGAAGTCAATGACTCCCCAGGCCTCAAATTGGCTCCGGACCTCAGACGAACACTTCAGATCGTATCACCTGCAGCACTTCTCTCTGCATGGCGCCCTGCGGTGGCGGGGAACCAGTCCTACAGGGTGGGCTTCAGACCGGGGGGGTGGTCTGCCATCGGTTTTCAGTTCGGTAGACTCCAGGTTTGGCAGCGAGCTCGGCCCGGGGTCATGTCTCGGAGGGGGTTTTGCTTGTTTCGAAGTGATTTGTGACACTTGGGAAGACTTCATGGATGGTTGGAAGATTAGGAGCACATGAGAAGGAGAGAGTTTCTCCGGCAGTAGGTATCACTTGTCCGTATGTATTGTGTTACATATGGCAGCGCGGCTGGATCAAAGACTGTGCAGGCCCCCCATCAAAACATTGTCCGCTGGCCCTTTCTGGGGAGGAGAGAAATGGAATCGCTCCAGAATGTCAGATTAAGGCTAGGTTCAGACTATGTAACTGTGCGGCTGTAATTGTGCGGCGGTATTTTTGGTGGTTCATGCGTACGCTGGAAAGTATACGATATACGGCTGCACAGTGCAATATTGTTTGCGGCTGGAAATGCGGCCGTGGATTGACAGGCGGTCCGTACGGAGTACTTCAAAAATAGCCGGCAATGATGCCGAATGCCGATGCCTCTAATAGTTAATATATTAAATTAATAAAACACATTTTCTTTGTAATAAAGTCCCTTTCGTTGTTCAATAATTTAATTCTAACGAATCCATCATTTTGCAATTAAAGGACAACTCCCGCGGGACCCCCCCCAAAAAAAAAACCACAGACACACACAGACACCATACTCACCATCCCTCCGGTGACGATCGCCACTCCATTCGCCCGCCGTCCGCCTCACCGTCACCGCCGTCCAGCGATGTCTCTGATTTCCGGGTCCTGGGGATGGAAAAGGCTGCCAGTGCGCTTGCGCATCGGCAGCCTTTTCATTGGCTGGAGCGCATCACATGGCTTCCAGCAACCTCAGCCAATCAGGGCTGACGAAGCTGGAAGCCATGTGATGCGCTCCAGCCAATGAAAAGGCTGCTGGTGCGCATGTGCACCAGCAGCCTTTTCCGTCCCATTCACTCTCTATGAAGACGCCGAGGAGGAAGAAGACCCGGACCGCCCCCCAGCTCTGACGTCGTCGTCACCAGATGCCGCCCGGGAGAAGAGGACCGTGACGATCGTAATAGGTAATGTATATATTCTTTAACTTCCGGGCGGGGGGGGGTCGGGGGTCCGAAAGTGGGGGAAGGGGGCCAGACCGGGTATTCAACCACATTACAAAGTTATATAACTTTGTAATGTGTGTTAAATAAGCTAAAAAATTTTTTCGTGGGAGTTGTCCTTTAAATATACTGTTAAAATAAATATATATATAAATAAATGTATATTTATATATATATATATATTTATTTTTTGACAGTATATTTAATTGCACAATGATGGATTCGTTAGAATTAAATTATTAAACAACGAAACTGAATTTATTTAAACGAAAATGTGTTTTATTAATTAGTACAGGAAGCTCCATAAGCCGTTAATTCATATTGCCGGCAATAGAGCTTTCTGTACTAATCATCACTTTACTTTAATTAAAATATCAAATGTTTCTTCTAATTATGTTATCACAATAGCATTATTAGAAGAAACATTTAGAATTATATGTGCGCTCAGCTGATTGGCTGATCGGCTGAGCGCACATATAATTAGCGGGTCCGCAGTACAGTGACTTCATTGTGCTGCGGACCAGCGAAGAGGACACATCGGGGTGAGTATAGAGCTCTCCCCACCCCCTCCCCAGCACTGCACCCCTCCCAGCAAGGAAGGGGGGTCACTTAACCCCTTCCTTGCTGGGATGGGTGCAGTCTGACATCAGTCTGGCCCCCAAGGGGTTAAGGGGGATGCAATACATCCTCCCTTAACCCCTTGGGGGCCAGACTGTAAGCAGTGATCTGTAAAGATGCTGCATACTGTAAGGTGCACAACACCGCTCACAATGATGGGTGTTGTGCTCCTGTTTGTGTGTTTTTTGTGTGTTTCTCCCTTTTTGTTTTTCAGATATCGGTATCCTGGGGATTACGTCGGATTACGTCGATGACCAGCGGTTGTTTGTTGTTTTTTTTTTTTTTTTAATAAAATGGTCAATGAGGGGTGTGGGGGTGTTTTTATTTGAATAAAAATTTTTTTTAACTTGTGTCTTGTCTTTATTTCTTTACTTTATAGACTTAGTAGTGGAAGCTGTCTAATAGACGGAATCCATTACTAAGTTGGGGCCTAGTGTTAGCCGGTATAAAATGGCTAACACTAACCCCCTATTATTACCCCAGTACCCAATGCCACCAGGGGTACTGGGAAGAGCCGGGTGCCAGTGGTCCCGGAGCGTCAAAATTGGCGCTCCTGGACTGGGGCGGCAGCAGGCTGGTAAGATTTAGGCTGGGGAGGGCCTAAACCAATGGCTCTTCCCACCCTGGTGTTCCAGGCTGCTGTCGTTTTGTTTTTAACCCGGCTGGTTATAAAAATAGGGGGGACCCTATGCGGTTTTTTTTAATTATTTATTTAAAAAAAAAAAACGCATAGGGTCCCCCCTATTTTTATAACCAGCCGGGTTAAAAACCAAACGACAGCAGCCTGGTAACACCAGGGTGGGAAGAGCCATTGGTTTAGGCCCTCCCCAGCCTAAATCTTACCAGCCTGCTGCCGCCCGGTCCAGGAGCGCCAATTTTGACGCTCCGGGACCACTGGCACCTGGCTCTTCCCAGTACCCCTGGTGGCATTGGGTACTGGGGTAATAATAGGTGGTTAGTGTTAGCCATTTTATACCGGCTAACTCTAGGCCCCAACTTAGTAATGGATTCCGTCTATTAGACGGCTTCCACTACTAAGTCTATAAAGTAAAGAAATAAAGACAAGACACAAGTTAAAAAATTTTTTTATTCAAATAAAAACACCCCCACACCCCTCATTGACCATTTTATAAAAAAAAAAAACAACAAACAACCGCTGGTCATCGACGTAGTCCACGGAATCCGACGTAATCCACAGGATACCGATATGTGAAAAACAAAAAGGGAGAAACACACAAAAAACACACAAACAGGAGCACAACACCCATCATTGTGAGCGGTGTTGTGCACCTTACAGTATGCAGCATCTTTACAGATCGCTGCTTACAGTCTGGCCCCCAAGGGGTTAAGGGAGGATGTATTGCATCCCCCTTAACCCCTTGGGGGCCAGACTGATGTCAGACTGCACCCATCCCAGCAAGGAAGGGGTTAGGTGACCTCCCCTTCCTTGCTGGGAGGGGTGCAGTGCTGGGGAGGGGGTGGGGAGAGCTCTATACTCACCCCGATGTGTCCTCTTCGCTGGTCCGCAGCACAATGAAGTCACTGTGCTGCGGACCCGCTAATTATATGTGCGCTCAGCCAATCAGCTGAGCGCACATATAATTCTAAATGTTTCTTCTAATAATGCTATTGTGATAACATAATTAGAAGAAACATTTGATGTTTTAATTAAAGTAAAGTGATGATTAGTACAGAAAGCTCTATTGCCGGCAATATGAATTAACGGCTTATGGAGCTTCCTGTACTAATTAATATTTAATTAATAAAACACATTTTCGTTGAAATAAAATCAGTTTCGTTGTTCAATAATTTAATTCTAACGAATCCATCATTGTGCAATTAAATATACTGTCAAAAAATAAATATATATATAAATATACATTTATTTATATATATATTTATTTTAACAGTATATTTAATTGCAAAATGATGGATTCGTTAGAATTAAATTATTGAACAACGAAAGGGACTTTATTACAAAGAAAATGTGTTTTATTAATTCAATATATTAACCATGAGAGACATCGGCTATAGTGCAGAGGATCGCAAACCCCGGTAATAGCGATTCATGTAAACTGTTTCCCTGCTTTTCCAGATGCATCCAGAGGTGTTTCCATCACTTTCTAAAGATTTTATTTGTTATTTTTAGTTGAACCAGATTTCCAAGTAAATGACCGTATGTTTTCAGCCACATGTCTATTTTTTCCCACGGCCGTAGTTTCATCTGCCCATTTACAGCCGCATAAAAAATACAGCCGCACACATACATAGTGTGAACCTAGCCTCAAACTTCCTTCAATAGTAGTAATGGACTAATAACAGTGCCATACTGTGCTAAAATGTAACCCCCTTACAGTGTCCCTATAATACAGCCCTCTGGTAGTAGTAGTGGACTATTAACAGTGCCATACTGTGCTGACCTCCTTACAGTGTCCCTATAATACAGCCCTCCGGTAGTAGTAGACTAATAACAGTGCCATAATGTGCTGAAATGTTATGGCCATACAGTGCTCTTATACAATATCTGTATAGTAGTATTATTAGTGGACTAATGCGGTGATACTATGCTGAAATATTATTATCATACAGTGTTCCTATAATACTGGTGTTGTGAACTAATAACAGTGCCATACTGTGCTGGATACTATCATTATAAGGTATCCTTATGAAACTTCCCTCTTCTCTAGTAGTAGACTAATAACAGTGCCATATTGTGCTGAAATGTTATGGCCATACAGTGCTCTTGTACAGTATCCGTAGTATAGTAGTATTACGGATAGTACTAATAGTAGTATTAGTGGACTAATGCGATACTATGCTAAAATATTATCATCATACAGTATCTGAATATAACCCCCCCAATCAGTAGTGGTGGAGTAATAGTAGTGCCATACTGTGCTGATATGTTATCCCTCACTGACCGCTAGCAGACATCTTGGACGGTGGGCGGTGTAGTACAGACTGTTACTTTGGGTTGAGGTGCAGTTTATGGATGATGGAAGAAGTTTTTGTGACGTTCCATCATGTTGATGAGGGGGGCCGGAGCGGGCCGGACACGGGGGGAGCGGTGTGAACTCTGTGGACGTCCCATAGGGCAGGGGGTGTCGGCTCCAGCAGATTGCAGTCCTGGCCGCTGGAGAAGGGCGGATTACAGCGCTGTAAATGAAAGACGCCGCATAATAAGAGAAAATACAAAAAATTCCTGTTTTCTTAACCCCAGGAAGGAGAGTGGAGACAACCGGCCCCTTTATCACCGGCCCCCGGATAAAGTACCTCATATAGCGCCGCCACGGCGAGCCCCCTGACAAACCCGGCAGTGTACACTATGTGACGCTCACAGCCCGGTGTTATTCCAGAGAACTGGGGGGGCGCCCAGTAACCCCTTCACTCCTGGGGAGTGCCCAGTAACCCCTTCACTCCTAGGGGGTGCCCAGTAACCCCTTCAATCCTGGGGGGGTACCCAGTAACCCCTTCACTCCTGGGGGGGCACCCAGTAACCCCTTCACTCCTGGGGGGGCGCCCAGTAACCCCTTCACTCCTGGGGGGTGCCCAGTAAACCTGTTCACTCCTGGGAGAGCGCCCAGTAACCCCTTCACTCCTAAGAGGGTGCCCAGTAACCCCCTTCACTCCTGGGGGGGTGCCCAGTAACCCCTTCACTCCTGGGGGGTGCCCAGTAAACCTGTTTACTCCTGGGAGAGCACCCAGTAACCCCTTCACTCCTAAGAGGGTGCCCAGTAACCCCCTTCACTCCTGGGGGGGTGCCCAGTAACCCCTTCACTCCTGGGGGGCTCCCAGTAACCCCTTCACTCCTGGGGGGGCTCCCAGTAACCCCTTCACTCCTGTGGGGCAGAGTGCCTCACAGAATGCAGTACGCAGAATGAACATTAGGAGGAGGTCACAGGGAGACTGTCCAGGAACAGCGCCCCATCTGTCACCAGGTTGTGATTTGTATTGCAGCTCAATCCCATTCACTTCAGCGGAGCTGAGCCGCAATACCGCACATATCCTGTAGAGAAGCGGGGGCGCTGTTTGTGGAAGAAGGCAGCAGTGTGTTTGTAATGATAATGATTCCAGTGATTGTGTAAGCAGTATATAGGGCACTGACCACTGTGTGTATATGAATAGTTATCTGGTGTTTGGAAATGACTTTGTTACGATCAGAGACTCCCATACTGCTGTGTCTTCCCCTACTTCCATGCGTTACACTGCAGCTCTGATCCTGTAAGGCACAAGCTTAGCTTAATTGTCTATTGGATTGTAAAGTCCATCTCCTGTCTGATCAGAGGCTCCGAGCGCTGCTACCACGGCAAGAGACGTCGATGGAGAGAGGGGGAGAGATGGACAGAGTGACAAAGCCAGCATCTGAGACGAGGAGAGGGAGAGAGAGCGTCCTTCATGCTTTACACTGCAGCTCTGCTTGTTCTGTTTGGCTCCCCAGTACATGCATCAGATTCTCAGAAAGCGGCTCCCTCATTGAACAGAAGATTAACTGAGAGAGATGGTCAGAGGGAGAGATGGATAGAATGAGAGATTGATAGAACGAGAGATGGATAGAACAAAAGATGGTCAGAGGGAGAGACGGATAGAATAAGAGATGGTCAGAGAGAGGTGGATAGAACGAGGGAGAGATGGATAGAACGAGAGATGGTCAGAAGAAGAGATGGATAGAACAAGAGAGAGAGATGGTCAGAGGGAGAGACGGATAGAACGAGAGATGGTCAGAGGGAGAGACGCATAGAACGAGAGATGGTCAGAGAGAGAGACGGATAGAATAAGAGATGGTCAGAGAGAGAGGTGGATAGAACGAGGGAGAGATGGTCAGAGGGAGAGACGGATAGAATGAGAAAGAGATGGTCAGCGGGAGAGACGGATAAAATGAGAGATGGTCAGAGAGAGAGACGGATAGAATAAGAGATGGTCAGAGAGAGAGATGGATAGAACAAGAACGAGATTGATAGGACGAGAGAGAGACAGAACGAAAGAGAGATGGTCAGAGCAAGAGAGAGAAATAAAACGAGAGCGATGATCAGAGAGAGAGAGACAGAACGAAAGAGAGATGGTCAGAGGGATAGAGATGGATATTGAATAAAATTAGGGAGACTTCGATAGACAGAGAGAGATAGAGGGAGAGCGCTCCCCTCATGTACTTCCTACTCTCATGCACTGCAGCTCTGTGTGTTCTGATTGGCTCCTGTGTATAAGCACAAGCCCTGCAGGAGGTCAGATCTCTACAAGGCAAAGGGGGATTATAAACTTAAAGAAACCGAACCCCTGGTGAGAAGGATAAGGGATGGGAGTGGCCCCATGCCCCTGCAGCTTATATCATCCGGCCGCTTACAGTCCTGTATAAATATTCAGTGGGTGGAGTTGCCCTTTAAGTAGCATTGCTCCATCCTGATACCTGTACAGTATATAATGGCCAGCCATTGCCTTGTTTGGCAGCAGCACTGTGCAGTCCTGAGACGGAGCTGTTTGTGTAAGTAATAGCGCCCCCCCCCCATGTGACCCATTAGTGGGGCTTCCTGTTGTTGGGCTCGGGGCCTCTGACATGATTTATGGGCCGCACAGACCTGTTTTGTTTGGGTCCCCTGTCGCTGTAATTGTCACATAGTAATTAGAGGGTAACAGTATCGGGCCCAGGGTTGCGGTGCTGATTGCTCGGCGCTCTGCTCAGTGTCAGCCGGTCCCTGGAGCCGCCATTATCTGGCGAGGCAGACGCTCGTCTTACATAAATACGCAGCACTTTAGCTTGTTTGTTTTCGGCCGATAGGATCGGATCACGTCATTTCTCACGTTCCTGCATTTTGCACATGACGTCTTGCAATAACATTGTTCCACCGCACCCTTCCAACCTATAATTCCACCTAAAAGATCACTGTTGATCTGTCAATCAATGAATAGGACCGCCCACTTGACTTCTTAGCCCAGAATGTCCGTGCATATAACACTCAATAGCAAACAACTCCTTATATCGCATCTGCCAGGGTCATCTAGAGCTAAATCTAGCATAAGGTAAATCCATCATTTTTGAAAGGAGTTCCCCTTTAAGCTAGATTTAGCAACCAGATTGTAAATGGACATCAAATCATTTGCCATATTTCCCCCAGTAGGAAGCAGTCCTATTGACCGGCGTCTTAAAGGGGTACTCTGGCAAAAATATTTTTCTTTCACACCAACTGGTGTCAGAAACCTATACAGATTTGTAATTTACTTCTATCTAAAAATCTCCAGTCTTCCCATCCTTATCAGCTGCTGTACGTCCTGCGGGAAGGGGTGTATTCTCTCCAGCCTAAGGGCCCTTTTACGATTATCGTGGAAAAATTGTTATATCGTTCGAATTGAAACGATAATCATTCTGTGTAATTGCAGGCAGCGATCGAAAAATCGTTCGTATGTTGTTGATTTAGATCTGAACCTGAAATTATCGTTAATTGTTCAATAATCGTTCGCTGTAATTCCACATTCGTTCGCATTTTTTCCACTAATCGTTTAGTGTAATTGCACATTGTTCAATGTTTTGCTGGGATCAGATGGAATAAACGATCATAGTAACGTAATAACGATCGTAACTAACGACCATCGTTCTATGTAATATGGTGGACGATTTCAGGTTAACGATAAACAATCTCCCAGGGCAGAAGAGGTTTTCTATGAGGATTTGCTACTGCTCTGGACAGTTCCTGACATGGACAGAGGTGGCAGCAGAGAGCACTGTGTCAGACTGGAGAGAATACACCATCTCCTGCTGGACATACAGCAGCTGATAAGTACTGGAAGACTGGAGATTTTTTAATAGAAGTAAATTACAAATCTATATAACTTTCTGAAACCAGAAGATTTTTGCCATAGTACCCCTTTGAAGGCCATCATAATCCGATACTTCTAAGCAGTCTATCGTTCACTAGTAGTAAGTGACATCTAAGAGTCGATGGCATTGATGATGTTATTTCTTCCTGATAAATTATTACACCCCTTTAAGAACACAACATTGCCCCTGTCCCCATTGCCATCTTTCTGCTTTGGTGCATCCTTACCAGCAGTCTTTCCCTTGTTCTCTGCTGGGTATATAGATGACAGCTCTTCTCTTGGAGTGCTTGTGCTTTTCCTGGCAGCGCATTGACGCTGTGCATACAGCCCTGTCTGATCTCCTGGGACACATGGGCTCGGCTCCAGCATTGGGAGGTGTTTGTTGGGGGGATTTCCCCCCTGATATACATATGGATTTCCTGACTTGCGTCTGGTCCCCACTGAGACGTGTGACAGCAGCTGGGGGATAATATTTCCGGGTCACCGCCTTGATGTCTTGTTTTCTCCACGAGCCGCTGACAGGTCGGGATCATCTCGTGGTGACAAATACTTCAGTTATGAAGGGAGATTTCCCGTAACTAATGCGCCTTACCACTGGCGGGCTCCTATACCGCTGACTGGTTTATAGGTTAGTGTCCATTACACGGCTCCAGATCTTTCTACCTTATATAAGGGACCGGCCCGAGGTTCTAGATACAGAGACGTACTGGGGGAGTCCAAGCCAACTTCTTGGCATCCTCTTCTTTCCAGTTTTTCACAATTTTTTTTCCATTAGTTATATGACAACCTGGCCCGATAGTATCCTTACTGTATGGTTGTCATAGGTGAGCGCAACTCCAGCATACGCGAGCCAATGGCTGAAGACGTTGGATGAAGCCTATGGGGGGATTCATCAAACATGCTGTAAAGTGAAACTGGCTCAGTTGCCCCTAGCAACCAATCAGATTCCACCTTTCATTTTCCAAAGAGTCTGTGAGGAATGAGAGGTGGAATCTGATTGGTTGCTAGGGGCAACTGAGCCAGTTTCACTTTACACCATGTTTGATAAATCCCCCCCTATAGCTATATCCATGTTTTTTAGCACTCCCTAGGGTTAGGGTAGGGATCCTTGGCTCTCCAGCTGTTGCAAAACTACAACTCCCATCATGCCTGGACAGCCAAAGCTTTAGCTTTGGCTGTCCAGGCATGATGGGAGTTGTAGTTTCACAACATCCGGAAAGCCAAGGTTCCCTAGGGCTTTATCCGACTTCTTCAGCCAGCATGCTCAAGTTGTGCTCATCTCTAGTTGTAGGAAAAGAACAGCTATGCTATTTTTTTCTTTTTTTTAAATCAGAAAGTCATATAGATTTGTACTTCTATGTAAAAATCTCCAGTCTCCCTGTACTTATCAGCTGCTGTATGTCCTGCAGGAAGTGGTGTATTCATTCCAGTAAGACACAGTGCTCTCTGCTGCCACCTTTGTCCATGTCAGGAACTGTCCAGAGCAGCAGCAAATCCCCATAGAAAACCTCTCCTGCTGTGGACAGTTCCTGACATGGACAGAGGTGGCAGCAGAGAACACTGTGTCAGACTGGAGAGAATATACCACTCTCTGCAGGACATACAGCAGCTGATAAGTACTTGAAGACTTGAGATTTTTAAATAGAAGTTAATTACAAATCTATATAACTTTCTGACACCAGTTGATGTGAATTTTTTTTTTTTTCCACCAGAATACCCCTTTAATCTACCTATGACATCCTTGAGGGTCAGAAATGTCCTAGCACCCAATCCAGATGGCTGTGGCTCTTGCAAATAGTCCTAGGACCTTCACTGTGATTTTCATGTATACACGTCCTGTCCTATGGGGGGACGGCGACCTGTCATCTGAAAGTCAAGTCACTAAACTATTGTTGATGGGTCCTGATATCCCTCTAAACAGAAGTGATGTATATGGACAAGGTTAATTGTCCCGGCCAATTAGTAGCTTCATGATGGGACCCGGGGACGTAAACACTTGGGGCGTAAGGTGACGACCCCCCTTCCAGAAGAATATGACTGCTGTTTATATCAGTGGGGGAGGGGTGCATGGGTTTGTGGGGGGTCTCTACATAGTTATGTCAGCTCTGATCCTATGGGGGGGATTTGCTTCCTGTCCCCGATAGTAAGTGACCACCGGGGAGCAAGGGGTCACATAAGTTTTTTCCAGCTGTTTGTGATTCTAAAAATTCAGCAACTTTCTGCTTGTTGTCACAACAAGGGAGCAGTGTGTCAGCGCGGACACCATCACAGCCCCCCCAATGTCTTATCCTTATGGAAAGTCTCCATGTCCTTCAGCGGGATTACATCAGGACATGAAGAAGAATGGTTCCATTCACTGACAGCCATAAGGTCAGCAATAACTATAACCCGTCCTCTGATGGCCGAGCGCCCGCACTCACCAGTCATACACTAACAGGCCGGGTTCACACTACATAAAAAAACACGGCTGTATTTCATAACAACGGCTGTATTTGCGTGAAACAACGGCCGTTATTTACAAACATTGTAGATAGCTAAAATTAGAGTGAACGTCTCGTTTTTTCCAAGTGTTGGATTTCTGCATGGATGTGTCGTCTGTCCCTGAATACAGGCTTTGTCTTATGGCGTGTGAGCGGAGGAAAGGTCCCACAACTCATTGTATTGTACAGCAACTTACACCAGTTCTGTCCAGTACATACAGGAGATACCCAGGTTATACCAGCTGTACACATCTAACTCTATACAGGAGATACCCAGGTTATACCAGCTGTAGATATATAATCATATACAGGAGATACCCAGGTTATACCAGCTGTACATATATAGTTATTTACAGTAGATACCCAGGTTATAGCAGCTGTACATATATAATTATATACAGGAGATCCCCGGGTTATACCAGCTGTACATATATAATTATATACAGTATATACCCAGGTTATACCAGCTGTACATATATAATTATATACAGGAGATACCCAGGTTATACCAGCTGTACATATATAATTATATACAGGAGATACCCAGGTTATACCAGCTGTACATAGATAATTATATACAGGAGATACCCAGGTTATACCAGCTGTACATATATATTTATATACAGGAGATACCCAGGTTATAGCAGCTGTACATATATAATTATATACAGGAGATACCCAAGTTATACCTGCATTCTCCATATTTCTACCCTGGTAATATATAATATACACTTATTGGTGTTAGATCTGGAGAGGTCTCCTCTGTGGACAGGACGCTGGTGCCCCCTATGTGTAGAGGAGGCATCTGCCGTGGCACAAGGCTGGACGTCCCCCCGGATGGCACACCCCTCCCCGGCTCCATCCTTCATAGCTTTTTGGATCTGTTCCAGAAATGGGGTAAAAAATTATCTCTAAGGAGAAGGTTCCCGTCCAGTGGTCCAGCGCGGCCCTTTGTCTCCGGGCGGCCAGTGAATGGCTTTTCCGGTTGCTGTACCAGGGGCTGACAAAGCGCAGAATAGAAGGATCCAGCCCTGAGCGGAATCTCAATGCTCCTGAATTCATTAGCAGATTGCCGGCCCTTGTGTTGTCACCACATTCAGACAGTTTGTCTATTTTGTCGCCTGCCAGAAAGTGATGTCATCTAAACAATTGATAAAGGTTGAGGGGCGACACGTGACCTGCGGCATCTGCCGACTCTGACCAGACTTGTCACATAGCCATAAATTACTGGAAGACGAGTGACAAGGAGGAGGATACCTACTGTATGTGTGATGGGTGGAATGACTCCAGCACCCCGCAAATACAGGGGCCCCCACCCTAACCATCTGCTGTTCAGCTCAATGGACTGTCTGCTATGTCACTATCCTGTACCCCAAGTGTCAGCGTGTCACTATCCTGTTACCCAAGTGTCAGCGTGTCATTATCCTGTACCCCAAGTGTTAGCGTGTCATTTTCCTGTACCCCAAGTGTCAGCATGTCATTATCCTGTACCCCAAGTGTCAGCATGTCATTATCCTGTACCCCAAGTTTCATGGTGTCACTATCCTGTACCCCAAGTGTCACTATCCTGTACCCCAAATGTCAGCGTGTCATTATCCTGTACCCCAAGTGTCAGCGTGTCATTATCCTGTACCCCAAGTGTCACTACCCTGTACCCCAAGTGTCAGCGTGTCATTATCCTGTACCCCAAGTTTCATGGTGTCACTATCCTGTACCCCAAGTGTCACTATCCTGTACCCCAAGTGTCACTATCCTGTACCCCAAATGTCAGCGTGTCATTATCCTGTACCCCAAGTGTCAGCGTGTCACTATCCTGTACCCCAAGTGTCACTATCCTGTACCCCAAGTGTCATTATCCTGTACCCCAAGTGTCAGCGTGTCACTATCCTGTACCCCAAGTGTCATTATCCTGTACCCCAAGTGTTAGTGTCATTATTCTGTATCCCAAGTGTCAGCGTGCCACTATCCTGTACCCCAAGTGTCAGTGTGTCATTATCCTGTACCCCAAATATCATTATCCTGTACCCCAAGTGTTAGTGTCATTATTCTGTATCCCAAGTGTCAGTGTGTCTTTATCCTGTACCCCAAGTATCATTATCCTGTACCCCAAGTGTTAGTGTCATTATTCTGTACCCCAAGTGTTAGTGTCATTATTCTGTACCCCAAGTGTCAGTGTGTCTTTATCCTTTACCTCCATTATAGGAGGGTTACACTTTTACTACTATTACGTGAACAGGAGATTAGCACAGTCACTATACGTCTTGTAGTTTAGGTTACACTGTCACCACTAATTCCTGTACAAGAGATTTATACTGTAATTGCTGCTGTGTGAGCTCAGACTCATCCCTACTGCATGTACATGAGGTTTATATTGGCACTGAGGATATACAGCTACATTGGTATTGTTACTTTTGGTATTCGAGATTATACCATCACTGCCACCAATCATACGTGAGATTACACTGTCACCAAAACCACCTATACATGAGATTACAGCGTCACTTCCACCGCTCATACATGAGATTACACCGTCACTTCCACCGCTCATACATGAGATTACACCGTCACTTCCACCACTCATACATTAGATTACACCGTCACTACCACCGCTCATACATTAGATTACACTGTCACTACCACCGCTCATACATGAGATTATACAGTCACTACCACTGCTCATACGTGAGATAACACTGTCACTACCACTGCTCATACATGAGTTTACACCGTCACTACCACCGTTCATCTATGAGATTACAATGTCACTACAACCGCTCATACATGAGATTATACTGTCACTACCACCGCTCATACATGAGATTATACCGTCACTACCACCGCTCACACATGAGATTATACCGTCACTACCACCGCTCATACATGAGATTATACCGTCACTACCACCGCTCACACATGAGATTACACTGTCACTGCTAGTTCTTGCACTGGGGATTACACTGTTACCAACACTTTTGTGCAGCATTAACCATCACTGCTCCTTTTGATGTATGAGGTTACATTGTCACCACTTTTTCTTCAGCATGAAGTTACACCATTGCCACTCCTTCCTGTATGTGAAGTTACACCATCAGCACCACCAGATTACACTGTCATCTCTACTCCTTTTCCATGCGTTTACACTGTAACTACCAAGTTATTCACAAGGTTACACTCACCTCCTGCACATGTCAGGAAATTCTATCAGGAATTCTTAACAGAAAACTGGATAGATATCCTGACCAATAGGGTTGTATTGAGCAGGGACACCTTTCAAGATTTTTACAGAAGGGTGTTCATGCCAGAAAATGACAGGATATGTTCTATAGTTGTCTGAAATTCCTTCACAGATGCCCCATAGAACTCAGATGCGCTTCTAGCCACGCTGGGTCAGCGTTGGCACCTTGGCAAGTGCCGCCGTGCTCTGGCACTGGTACTTTAACTGTACACGCTCCTATTTAGGAACACATACAGTTAAATGCATCACAGTGTTTGATGGATCAAAGAGCCATTGGCTCCCAGCCCTGTCAATCACACTTGTGGCTGGAGGCAGCATATAGTTGAGGTTGCTCCATCACTACCACTGCTCATACATAAGGTTACGTGTCATCTCTACGTTTTGTTACATCATCTCCCATACATGAGGTTACTCCACCACTATCACTTCTGGTACAGGAGGTTACACTGTTACTACCCCATTTCATACATAAGGTTACACTGTCACCTCTACAACTTGTACATGAGATTACACCATCTCTACCACTTGTCATACATAACATAACACTGTCACCTCTGTTTCTTTTACATGGGGTTACCCTACTATTATTTGTACTATTTGTACTTAAGGTTACACCGTCACTACCACTTCTCATACATGAGGTTACACCGTCACCTCTGCTTTTTCTACATGAGGTTACACCATCACTAGTATTTGTAATTGAGGTTACACCGTTACTACCACTTCTGATATATCAGGTTACACCAGTCACCTCTTCTTCTTCTTCTACATGAGGTTACACCGTCACTAGCACTTCTCATACATGAGATTACACCGTCACTACCACTTCTAATATATCAGGTTGTACCAGTCACCTCTTCTTCTTCTACATGAGGTTACACCGTCACTAGCACTTCTCATACATGAGGTTACACCATCACCTCTGCTTCTTCTACATGAGGTTACACCGTCACTACCACTTCTCATACATGAGGTTACACTGTGACTACCGCCACCCATACATGAGGTTACACCGTCACTACCACTTCTCATACATGAGGTTACACCGTCACTACCACTTCTAATATATCAGGTTGTACCAGTCACCTCTTCTTCTTCTACATGAGGTTACACTGTCACTAGCACTTCTCATACATGAGGTTACACTGTGACTACCGCCACCCATACATGAGGTTACACCGTCACTACCACTTCTCATACATGAGGTTACACCGTCACTACCACTTCTAATATATCAGGTTGTACCAGTCACCTCTTCTTCTTCTACATGAGGTTACACTGTCACTAGCACTTCTCATACATGAGGTTACACCGTCACCTCTGCTTCTTCTACATGAGGTTACACCGTCACTACCACTTCTCATACATGAGGTTACACTGTGACTACCGCCACCCATACATGAGGTTACACCGTCACTACCACTTCTCATACATGAGGTTACACCGTCACTACCACTTCTAATATATCAGGTTGTACCAGTCACCTCTTCTTCTTCTACATGAGGTTACACTGTCACTAGCACTTCTCATACATGAGGTTACACCGTCACCTCTGCTTCTTCTACATGAGGTTACACCGTCACTACCACTTCTCATACATGAGGTTACACTGTGACTACCGCCGCCCATACATGAGGTTACACAGTTACTACCACTGCTCATACATGAGGTTACACAGTCAGTATCACCGCTCATACGTGAGGTTACACCGTCACTACCACAGCTCATACGTGGGGTTACACCGTCACTACCACTGCTCATATGTGCTGTTACACCGTCACTACCGCCTCCCATACCTGAGGTTACACCGTTACTACCGCCTCCCATTCGTGAGGTTACACCGTCACTACCACAGCTCATATGTGAGGTTACACCGTCACTACCACCGCTCATATGTAAGGTTACACTGTCGTCTCTGCCTCTTCTACATGAGGTTACACCGTCACTACCACTTCTCATACATGAGGTTACACTGTGACTACCGCCGCCCATACATGAGGTTACACCGTTACTACCACTGCTCATACATGAGGTTAAACAGTCACTATCCCCGCTCATACGTGGGGTTACACCGTCACTACCACAGCTCATACGTGGGGTTACACCGTCACTACCACTGCTCATACGTGCGGTTACACCGTTACTACCGCCTCCCATACCTGAGGTTACACCATTACTACCGCCTCCCATTCGTGAGGTTACACCGTCACTACCACAGCTCATACATGAGGTTACACCGTCACTACCACCGCTCATATGTAAGGTTACACTGTCGTCTCTGCCTCTTCTACTTGGGGTTACACCATCACTACTTTCTGTAATTGAGGCCATACCGTCACTACTTCTTGTCTGTTAGGTTTACACCATCACGAGGTGTACTCTGTGTGTACAGCAGGGTCCTCTCCTCTAGTACAGCGTTACGAATACCCTGTGAGAACGTTTGTAGATCTCTCATAGATAGCAGAAGATAATGATGGAGCCACAATTGAGAATTACCGCTAATGACAGTGATTTCGTCCACAACGCTCAAGCCAGTGATTCTTGTCATTGTTTCCCGTAAGCGGCACCTGTCTGCTCGCCCGGATTGGCAGCCACTAATTTTCGGGCTGACAAGAAGTCATTTTCCTCAATTGGCCGTCTTAAATATCATGTCAGACCCCGCCGCCCCCTTCTCAGGTGAACAAAGCCGATTGTGTCACGTTAACTGAAGCTTCAGAGGGCGGCTTGTCGGGACAGGACGGGATTGTTCAGTACAGGGCTTTTCATATGAGCGCAGGATTCCTCGCTCTCCCGTCCGCTGACAGCTAGTGTCATGGCCAGCTAATGAAGGATGGCTGTAATCCTATAAAGGATCCTTGTATGACCATTGGCGGGGTAACCACCATCACTGCCAGTTGTCAAGCTGGCACCCCGGCTGGCGAGACCGAATTTACAGCAGAAATGAAATTATACAATTAACTTAATAGGACGGGATGACAACCTCAGTCGCATTGTGTCATCGGCATCAGGCGTGGGCTGTCATGTGGAGGTTTCTTATGCCTCTTACTGTTTCATTATACCTATACCACTGTGCTACTTTAAGGCTATGTTCACACTACGTATATGTCCGGCCGCATATTTTTCGCGGCCGGACATATATGTGTAAAACTCCGGCCCGGATTTACGCAAGTTGCGGCCGGCTACGTACAGTCCGCGAACTACGAGCGGCGTACGTAGCGATCTGACAGCGGTATTTTACTTGGATATCTTTGGCTAGCCCCGGACACCCCACAGAACCTTTTGGATCGGCAAATCAAAGTGTAAAAAAGAAGAAATCACCACTCCGTACGGGACCGCATGTTACGCTACGGGCGTAAGTTACAGCATTTCCGTCCCGAAACAATAGTCTGGTGCATTTTTTACGGCGCCGCATACGATCCGGGCGTAAGTTCTTACGTAGTGTGAACTGTGCAGTCGTAGATCGTATACTTTCCATTGTACGCAAACTACGTAAATCTCCAGCCGCTTATTCACGGAGCGCGCTACGGCCGGAAACTTACGTAGTGTGAACCTAGCCTAAAGGGGTACTCCAGCGAAAATCCTTTTTCTTTCAAAACAACTGGTTTCAGAAAGTTATGTAGATTTGTTATTTACTTCTATTTAAAAATTTTCAGTGTTCCAGTACTTATCAGCTGCTGTATGTCCTGCAGGAAGTGGTGTATTCTCTCCAGTCTGACACAGTGCTCTCTGCTACCACCTCTGTCCATGTCAGGAGTTGTGCAAAGTAGTAGAAAATCCCCATAGATAACTTCTCCTGCTCTGGACAGTTCCTGACATGGACAGAGGTGGCAGCAGAGAGCACTGTGTCAGACTGGCGAGAATACACCTCTTCCGGCAGGACATACAGCAGCTGATAAGTACTGGAAGACTGGAGATTTTTAATTAGAAGTAAATTACAAATCTATATAACTTTCTGAAACCAGTTGATTTGAAAGAAAAAGATTTTTGGTGGATAATCCCTTTAATTTGGCAGTCAATACAGCTGCCTTTCCCTTTACATTTTTGGCATTAGGCCACATAAGTTGATGAGTTGAGGTAAGAATCTGTGTGAGGTACTAGTATTATAAAGTATTAATCATAGCGGGTGTAATAACAGTGTTTAGAGGTTTATCATGCCCATAATCGTGGGTGTATCCAGCCAGTCACTAATCCTCATGTTATTGTCTCAGTTTAACATCTGACATCATTGTTAGGTGACAAAATCTATTGTGTTCACTAAATCCCGCACACAGGATGACATAATCCAAGGCACTGCCGTAAGCGCGGCTACGTGAAGAACCGTAAATGATACTGGGTTATTATTAACCAGGACAAGGAGGTCTGCAGCTTTATACAGTGTGATGGTCTTTCCAGGACCATGGTGTTCTTACTTATAGTTACATAGCACTAAGCGTGGGTGGGACTTCTTACTGTATGGTGGGAGGTCCGTGAAGCCCCCAAGGATACAAGGCCCTAAATGATACCAGAAAAGGATAATAGTACTTGTCTAGCACTAAGCATGGGTGGGACTTCCTTCTTTATAGTAGGAGGTCAGTGAAGCCCCCAGGGATACAAGAAAAGGATAATAGTGCTTGTATAGATAGTTACACAGCTCCGAGCATGGGTGGGACTTCCTTCGGTGTGGAGGGAGATCAGTAAAGCCCTAAAGGATACCAGAAAAGGATAATAGTACTTGCCTACATATTTACACAGCTCTAAGTATGGGTGGGACTCCTGTAGGTCAGTGAAGCCCCCGAGGATATTAGAAATGGAAAATGGTGCTTATCAATGTAGTTCCATAGCATAAGCATGGGTGGGACTTCTTACTGTATGGTGGGAGGTCAGTGAAGCCCCCAAGGATACAAGGCCCCAAATGATACCAGAAAAGGATAATAGTACTTGTCTAGCACTAAGCATGGGTGGGACTCCCTTCTGTATAGTAGGAGGTCAGTGAAGCCCCCAGGGATACAAGAAAAGGATAATAGTGCTTGTATAGATAGTTACACAGCTCTGAGCATGGGTGGGACTTCCTTCTGTGTGCGGGTTGATCAGTAAAGCCTTAAAGGATACCAGAAAAAGATAATAGTACTTGCCTACATAGTTACACAGCTCTAAGCCTGGGTGGGACTCCTGTAGGTCAGTGAAGCCCCCGAGGATACCAGAAATGGAAAATGGTGCTTGTCTACATAGTTACATAGTTCTAAGCATGGGTGGGAGTAGAGAAGCCTCCAAGGTTACCAGAAATGGATAGTAATGCTTGTGAATGTATTTACATAGTGTAAGCATGGGTGGGACTTCCTTCTGTGTGGTGGGAGGTCTGTAAAGCCCTAAAGGACACTAGAAAAGGATAATAGTACTTGCCTACATAGTAATGCAGCACTAAGTGTGAGTGATACTCCTACTGTCGGTGAGGATACCAGAAATGTAAAATGATGCTTGTCTACAGTTACATACCTTCAAGCCTGGGTGGGACTTCCTTTTGTGTGGTGGGAGGTCAATGAAGCCCCTAAGGATACCAGAAATGAATAATAGTGATCATCTACATAGTTACGTAGCTCTTGGAATGGGCAGGGCTTTCGTCTGTGTTGCAATAGGCCACTCATGCTCCCAAGACTACCTAAAATGATTATAGTGCTGTTTTACATAGTAACATGGTTCTAAACATGTGTGGGGATTAATTATATGTTATGGGATGGTGGTGAGATGGTGGTGACAGCCCCCAAGTATACCAAAAATAATGTTGGTGCTTTTTTACAACATAAAATGGGTGGGGTTTTATTTTGTGTTCCAGTAGGACACTGATGCCCCCAACAATACCCCAAAAATTATTATAGTTCTTTGGTATAGTTGCATAGCTCTAAGTGTGGGTGGGGATTTCTTCTGTGCAGTGGGAAGTCAGTGAGGCCCCCATGATGCCAGTAAATTATGATATTGTTCACCTACATTGTTCCATAGCTCTGTATAGGTGGAGCCTCCTTCTTTGTGGAAGTAGAGCACAGTTGCTCCCAAGGATACCTGAAAATGATTATAGTGCTAAGCATGGGTGGGGCTTAGTTATATGTTGTAGGATAGCAGTGATGGCCCCCAAGGATATCAAAAGATGATGATTGTGTTTTTACATATGAAAATAGCTGTAAGCATAGGTGGGGCTTTCTTCTGTGTGGCAGTAGGACAATGACAAACCATAGGATACCTGAAAATTATTACAGTGCTCATTTACATAGTAACATAGCTCTACGCATGGGTGGAGTTTTATTTTTTTTTAATGGTAGATTGGTGACGCCCCCAAGGATTCCAGAAAATGATAAGTGCTGTTCATGGGTGGGGTTTCCTTTTTCTTTTTTTTTAATAACAGATTGGTGACGCCCCCAAGGATTCCAAGAAATGATGATAGTGCTGTTTATGGGTAGGGTTTCTTTTTTTTTTTTTGGTAGATTTGTGACGCCCCCCAAGGATTCCAAGGAATGATGATAGTGCTCTTTTACATGCTTGCCTATTTCTAAACATGGATGGGGCTTACTTCTGTACGCTGTAAGAACAATCACACATATCAGACAATGATTATAGTGCCATAGCTGGGGAGATGATTGCTTCTTAAAGGAGAACTGCACTTTTTTTTTGTTACTTGCTGATATGCCATGCCTCATGTGCACCTGTACATTATATTATATAGCAAATAAAAATAATAGGTGTTTAAAAGTCACAAATACATTTAGTGGAATGTGAAAATACAGACAATCTATGTAGGAGCTAAAATGACGGCCATATTGGTTGCCAAGAAGAAATAACTACAATAGACTGGTGTAACAAGACAGTTTAAGAACTTAATTTGCACGGACACATTTATTTATTAGGGGTGTATCCCTTTAAATTTGACTGTTTCTATTATTTAGCTCTTTTCCCCTTTAATTTAACAGCCTATAGAATCTTATCCTAGCTTAAGTAGTTTCACACTTGAAGGGATCATCCCCTACCGGAGCAGCCCCTATTTCTTTACATTGCGGAGTGCGCACACGACACCCGGGGGGGGGGGGGGGGGGGGGGGGCGGCGGCGGCAAGGCCTTTAACCAAATGATGGACATTTTGGAGCCCAACCAACTGCAGCTTTAAGCAAATTGCTATGACCCGGAGCCAAGTTTCTGTACAGATAAAGCAATCAGACGATAACATGTGTCCGGGTCTAATGTAACCGAGCGGCAGGAATGACGGCCCGCCAGAAGAAAGACACCATTCACTGCGCCCTGACGTGCAGGTGGAAAACGTCCGCTGAAAGGAAATAGGCGGAAAAAGATTGTGCTATTCACTGCGCGCCGCACACATGAAATCAGTCAATAGAATCGGGGCCGGAACGGGTTTAATAAGTGCCCCCCCTTTCTGAAAATTTTTGCTGCTCCTCTCCTCCGTTACCTGTATAAGTATCAGTCTACACTGCCGTTCTGGAATTCTATTCGAGAACTTAAAATCTCGTGCTAGAAAAAGAAACAGCGCCCCCCTGACCATAGGTTGTGACTGGTATTGCAGCCCGGGTGATGTGAATGGCATATTGTCCGTGGCTGTGTTTCCCGTGTGAATCCCGTCACATCTCTGCCTGCCAGGACCCACAGCTCCTCTCTTCCAGGGCTGCTTGGGTAACACAGGAAAGTGATACCCCTGGAGCCGAACTCTTTTTGGCGGGTGGTGTGAACTATTGAACCTGCTCAGTCAGCAGCGGATGATGAGAGCTGCATCCGTGCTGCCGCTGCCAAATGCTGCGAGGTGTCTGTAATGCAAAGCAGCAGGTCGGAGCCTTGTGGTGCAGACGCTTTACCTTCCTGAGCCGCTCCCGCTTCTGCTATTAATCTGCATAGATCATGTTATCTACTCCAGTCACATCCAGAGCTGCATGCGTAATTCAGCTACCAGGCAGACTCCTCTGAGCAGTTTAGTTGATGCACTGTAATGGGGTTTACGTTATACTCCACCACCGTATGGTCCTGCTATTAGGACAGTGTTTAGTGATATTCCTTTCTCATGGCACTCTTTTTAGGGCAGTATATGGCGGTATTCTCTATGGCACTGTTGTTAGGGCAGTATATGGCGTTATTCTCTGTGGCACTGTTGTTAGGGCAGTATATGGCGGTATTCTCTATGGCACTGTGGTTAGAGCAGTATAAGTTCTCTATGGCGCTGTTATAAGGGCAGTATATGGTGCTTTCACTTCTTTATAGCACTGTTATTAGGGCAGTATTTGCTGTGGCACTGTTATTAGGGCAGTATATATATCGATATTACTTCTCTGTTGCACTTTTGTTAGGGCAGTATATGGTGATGTTTTTTGTGGCACTGTTGTTAGGGCAGTATATGGCAGTATGACTTCTTTGTGGCACTATTGTTAGGGCAGTATATGGCGGTATTCGCTGCTGCACTGTTGTTAGGGCAGTATATGGCGGTATTCGCTGCGGCACTGTTAGGGCAGTATATGGCAGAATTACTTTTTTTGTGGCACTGTTGTTAGAGCAGTATATGGCAGTATTTGCTGTGGCGCTGTTAGGGCAGTACATTGCGGTATTCGTTGTGGCACTGTTGTTAGGGCAGTACATTGCGGTATTCGTTGTGGCGCTGTTAGGGCAGTACATTGCGGTATTCGTTGTGGCGCTGTTAGGGCAGTACATTGCGGTATTCGTTGTGGCGCTGTTAGGGCAGTACATTGCGGTATTCGTTGTGGCGCTGTTAGGGCAGTACATTGCGGTATTCGTTGTGGCGCTGTTAGGGCAGTACATTGCGGTATTCGTTGTGGCGCTGTTAGGGCAGTACATTGCGGTATTCGTTGTGGCACTGTTGTTAGGGCAGTACATTGCGGTATTCGTTGTGGCGCTGTTAGGGCAGTACATTGCGGTATTCGTTGTGGCACTGTTGTTAGGGCAGTACATTGTGGTATTCGTTGTGGCGCTGTTAGGGCAGTACATTGTGGTATTCGTTGTGGCACTGTTGTTAGGGCAGTATGTGGTGGTATTTGATGTGGCACTGTTGTTAGGGCAGTACATTGCGGTATTCGTTGTGGCGCTGTTAGGGAAGTACATTGTGGTATTCGTTGTGGCGCTGTTAGGGCAGTACATTGCGGTATTCGTTGTGGCACTGTTGTTAGGACAGTACATTGTGGTATTCGTTATGGCACTGTTGTTAGGGCAGTACATTGCGGTATTCGTTGTGGCGCTGTTAGGGCAGTACATTGCGGTATTCGTTGTGGCACTGTTGTTAGGGCAGTACATTGTGGTATTCGTTGTGGCGCTGTTAGGGCAGTACATTGTGGTATTCGTTGTGGCACTGCTGTTAGGGCAGTACATTGCGGTATTCGTTGTGGCACTGTTGTTAGGGCAGTACATTGCGGTATTCGTTGTGGCGCTGTTAGGGCAGTACATTGTGGTATTCGTTGTGGCACTGTTAGGGCAGTACATTGCGGTATTCGTTGTGGCACTGTTGTTAGGGCAGTACATTGTGGTATTCGTTATGGCACTGTTGTTAGGGCAGTACATTGCGGTATTCGTTGTGGCACTGTTGTTAGGGCAGTACATTGCGGTATTCGTTGTGGCGCTGTTAGGGCAGTACATTGCGGTATTCTTTGTGGCACTGTTGTTAGGGCAGTACATTGCGGTATTCGTTGTGGCACTGTTGTTAGGGCAGTACATTGTGGTATTCGTTGTGGCACTGTTGTTAGGGCAGTATATGGCGGTATTACTGGAAGCTTTTTATTATTTTATTTTTGCGCACACCTAGAGGTTAAAAAGATTTACAGCCCTAACACAGTTGTATCTAGTCTATATATCCCCCTCCTGCCCGGAAGGTTTGCTATAATGTATCAGTGCAGGTAAAATGCACCAGACTGTCCAGATAGATGCATCGATGTACTGACAGCAAGCAGAGATCTTGACAATGGTGATCAATTGACCCACCAAATCTATCAGATTGCGGACACCTCCGGGTCCTGTAGGTACATACGTCATAAATCCTGCAGCGGTGTTTGGCGAGTGCTGTAATCGTGCCGCGGCGTGGCGTTCTCACGGGAAACCTTCTGAGATAACCCCTGTCCCCTCCATTGTCCGCGCTGGATCCCGATTATTGTGGCGTTTTGTGAGCGCAGAGATCTGTCCTCCGGTGCGTTTCCAGCACAATGTGCCAGCCGGCAGGGACTCTGCGATTGCACCATGAGCGAGCTCATAAATCATGCCTGGGAACCGCGATCTTATCAGGGAGCTGTCAGCAGGATTATGTACGGTGAAGGGGGGGGGCTATGATTACAGGTGCGACACGCCTAAATTACACACTACAGCAAGGAGAGAGACACCTGAGAGGCAGGTGATGTGCAGGGACCTGCCAGCCCGCCCATACTGCCGGCTCTACACTGCATAGAAAAGGTTAAAGGGGTATTCTGCTCAAACATAACTCTTCCTATGTTGCTGCCCATAGAGAGACTAACATTTCCTTCCATACTTATTATTATCTATTCAGTCTCCTTCCCCCAGTTCTGAGCTTCTGCTTTCTGCTGAAGACAGAAAATCTGTATGTGATTCTCTCTCTCTGTCTCCCCCTCCTCCCCCTCCCTTCTGAGACAGCCTGGTAGGCTTTATCTGCAACATTGTAGCTTCTTTGTAATGCTGGGAGGGTTATTCTGAGATCAAGTTGCTGATGGCATTACTAAGAAGCTACAATGTTGCAGATAATGCCTTCCAGGGACTTATTTACATCAGATGTCTCATAAGGGAGGGGGAGACAGAGAGAACAGTTCAAACACAGATTTTTATGTCTTCAGCAGAAAGCAGCAGCTCAGACCTGGGGGAAGGAGACTGAATACATAATAACAACTATGGAAGGAATTGCAGCAACATATCAAAAGTTATGTTTGAGTGGAATACCCCTTTAATGTTCTCCCTATACCTATGAACTTAAAGCAAGCAGAGGTATTGAAAGTGGTGAAAAAGGTTTGTTACAATGTATCAGTCTGGAGTCCATACACCCCTCCACCTGCACAAGGTGCAATAATGCTGGAAGCAAATAAAATTAAGTTACGCTGCGTTTACACGGAACGATTATCGTTCAAATTTTCTCAATAACGATCGCATTTGATCAATAATCGTTCCGTGTAAACACAGCAAAGGATCAAGCGGTGAGCGAAAAATCGTTCATTTTGATCTTTCAACATGTCAAATCGTCGTTCATCGTTCGCTAAAAGTTCGCAGATCGTTTCGTGTAAACAGTCTTTCAAAGATTCACCCTATGTAAAAGATGGGCTTAAGTGATCTTAAAAACCATCGCAATAACGATTTTTCTTACGATTTTTCTAACGATTTATTAGTCTAAACGCTGATCATTATAAAAACCAAATCGGTAAACGATCGATTGGGCGAATTATCGCTTCGTGTAAATGCAGCATTATGCTGGGTTTACACAAAGCGATAATTGGCCCGATTGTACGATTAATGATGTCGGAGTAACGATTTCTTTTCATAACGATCAGCGTTTAGACGGTACAATATATCGTACAGAAAAATCGTTTTGCAATTTCTTAAGCCTATCTCACACATTGGTTAAATCGGTGAACGACTGTTCGTCATCGGCTGATCGTTGAAATAGGTTCTGACTTATAATTGTCGGCCACCGACCGCGCACCGCTACGTGTAATAGCGGTGCGCAGCCGGCGGCTAACGATTTGCCAAAAAAATACATTACCTATCCATGGTCCAGGGCTCCTCTTCTCCCCGGGTCCCCCGCACTGCAGCTCCAGAGCGGCCTGTCTTGGCTGACGGCCGCTCAGCCAATCACAAGCCGGGACCGCTGCAGCCAGTGATTGTCTGAGTGGCCTGTCAGCTAAGACAGGCCGCTCTGGAGCTGCAGCGCACGGGACCCGGGGAGAAGAGGAGCAGGGGGGGCCCTGGACCCGGGATAGGTAATGTATACCAGTTTAGCAAGGGCTGCAAGGACATCGGTAACGATGTCCCTGTAGCCCTTGTTAAATGATTATCGGGCTGTGGAATAGGCCCTGTAAAGGAGCGCTGATCTAGCAGATTTATTATTTATTATTTATTTATTATTTATTATTTATTTATTTATTATCGTGCCCGTCTAATAGTACCCTTAGATTGAGATGGCAAAGAAATAAGATGTAGTGGTTCCTGTATACAGCATGTAGACGATATCCCTGGTAGAAGGATTAGGAGGCCATTAGTCCAGCTACCGAACCCTGTGCCTATGTTTACACTAGGATGAGGATTGGATGTGCGCCCAGCACGAAAACTCAGCTGTGTAAGGTCACGACTCCATTAACCTCGCCATAACCCTACTAAGACGCCATCTCTACAGGGACCAGTAATCCAGGTGGATCCAGGTCCGATTTCTCCAGGATTTCAGAAGGATTTTCCCGCTCTCCAGCTGCTCAGATCCCTCATCCCGAGACTATAATAGATAACAGAGAGGTATAACACTAGAAGCTGGAGGGATCACAGGTCACACCATAGTATGATAGTAGTTATATCCCTGTATATAGGAGCAGTATTATAGTAGTTATATTCTTGTATATAGGAGCAGTATTATAGTAGTTATGTTCCTGTATATAGGGGCAGTATTATAGTAGTTATATTCTTGTATATAGGAGCAGTATTATAGTAGTTATATCCCTGTATATAGGAGCAGTATTATAGTAGTTATATTCCTGTATATAGGAGCAGTATTATAGTAGTTATATTCTTGTATATAGGGGCAGTATTATAGTAGTTATATTCTTGTAAATAGGAGCAGTATTATAGTAGTTATATTCTTGTATATAGGAGCAGTATTATAGTAGTTATATTCTTGTATATAGGAGCAGTATTATAGTAGTTATATCCCTGTATATAGGAGCAGTATTATAGTAGTTATATTCCTGTATATAGGAGCAGTATTATGTAAGTTATATTCTTGTATATAGAAGCAGTATTATAGTAGTTATATTCCTGTATATAGGAGCAGTATTATAGTAGTTATATTCTCGTATATAGGAGGCAGTATTATAGTAGTTATATTCTTGTAAATAGGAGCAGTATTATAGTAGTTATATTCTTGTATATAGGAGCAGTATTATAGTAGTTATATTCCTGTATATAGGAGCAGTATTATAGTAGTTATATTCTTGTATATAGGGGCAGTATTATAGTAGTTATATTCTTGTAAATAGGAGCAGTATTATAGTAGTTATATTCCTGTATATAGGAGCAGTATTATAGTAGTTATATTCCTGTATATAGGAGCAGTATTATAGTAGCTATATTCCTGTATATAGGAGCAGTATTATAGTAGTTATATTCTTGTATATAGGAGGCAGTATTATAGTAGTTATATACCTGTATATAGGAGCAGGATTATAGTAATTATATTCTTGTATATAGGGGCAGTATTATAGTAGTTATATTCCTGTATATAGGGGTCAGTATTATAGTAGTTATATCCCTGTATATAGGAGCAGTATTATAGTAGTTATATTCTTGTATATAGGAGCAGTATTATAGTAGTTATATCCCTGTATATAGGAGCAGTATTATAGTAGTTATACTCCTGTATATAGGAGCAGTATTATAGTAGTTATATTCTTGTACATAGGGGGCAGTATTATAGTAGTTATATTCTTGTATATAGGAGCAGTATTATAGTAGTTATATCCCTGTATATAGGAGCAGTATTATAGTGGTTATATTCTTGTATATAGGAGCAGTATTATAGTAGTTATATCCCTGTATATAGGGGGCAGTATTATAGTAGTTATATTCCTGTATATAGGAGCAGTATTATAGTAGTTATATTCCTGTATATAGGAGCAGTATTATAGTAGTTATATTCTTGTACATAGGAGCAGTATTATAGTAGTTATATTCTTGTATATAGGAGCAGTATTATAGTAGTTATATTCCTGTATATAGGAGCAGTATTATAGTAGTTATATCCCTGTGTATAGGAGAAGTATTATAGTAGTTATATTCCTGTATATAGGGGCAGTATTATAGTAGTTATATTCTTGTACATAGGAGCAGTATTATAGTAGTTATATTCTTGTATATAGGAGCAGTATTATAGTAGTTATATTCCTGTATATAGGAGCAGTATTATAGCAGTTATATCCCTGTGTATAGGAGAAGTATTATAGTAGTTATATTCCTGTATATAGGGGCAGTATTATAGTAGTTATATCCCTGTGTATAGGAGCAGTATTATAGTAGTTATTGTATATAGGAGCAGTATTATAGTAGTTATATTCTTGTACATAGGAGCAGTATTATAGTAGTTATTGTATATAGGAGCAGTATTATAGTAGTTATGCGGTTCAGGGAAGAAACAGAGTGCTGCACCTCACACCTATGGATGATACTAGTGCCGCTAGGCTAAATAAAAAACACATCAGAATTTTGTGTATGAATTGATCAAGCCATACTGCCCCATGTACCTCGTGCCGGTATCTGATACACATGGGTCCCTACACTAAGTCCACACCGTGCCAGTCAGTGGCCACCAACCCCGCAGGCGTGCACAGTCAGGGAACGGGGGCCATGGGACGGCCCTGCAACCCCCATGCCACAGGACCAGGGAAGGTTTCTTCCCTGAACCGCATTATAGTAGTTATATTCCTGTATATAGGAGGCAGTATTATAGTAGTTATATCCCTGTGTATAGGAGCAGTATTATAGTAGTTATATCCCTGTGTATAGGAGCAGTATTATAGTAGTTATATCCCTGTGTATAGGAGCAGTATTTGTATATTTTCTCTTTTTTTTCCCTTACTGACTCTCTTACCTACCTGCGTATTCTCACCATTATGTCACCTGTTGTGTGCTGGGATCGGCGGTGGCAGCGAGCTGCAGCATGCTACATGTCACACCTTTGGTTTTGTTACGGGACAGGAAGAAAACAGACGATATAAGACAATAGTTTATCCTAACACCTGACTTGATTTCTATGAATATGTCGTTGTCTTTGTTTGGGTCTCTTTTTCCTTCTTCTTTCTGGTGATATTGTGCAGCTATTGAAGTCTTTGTTCGGAGGTGACATGTACAATCTTGTAGTAATCGGACTTTCTCCATTAGACTTCTTAATGTCTTATTGGGTCCAGGATTAAATATCACTGTTTATTAGTCACGGTAATTATCAGCTTCCACCCAACCCCCCCCCCCAAAGGTATCACATAGACTGAGCCTATATATGCAGCTCAGAACCCCTCTGTATGTATGAGATTGCAGCCTGTGAGTATTCTAGGAACAGAGCGTATCACAGAGTGTATCACTGATGGTTCTCATCCTGCAAGACTGCACATAACACAGGACCTTCTCTCTGTTCTCTAATGTAGATGAGTGCAGAGCGCCCCCTATACTGTGCAAGTATGCTATAACCAGGACTTGGTGACGTCCATGCTGGTATAACCTGGGTATCTCCTGTATATAGTTATATATGTACAGCTGGTATAACCTGGGTATCTCCTGTATATAGTTATATATGTACAGCTGGTATAACCTGGGTATATCCAGTATATAATTATATATGTACAGCTGGTATAACCTGGGTATCTCCGGTATATAATTATATATGTACAGCTGGTATAACCTGGGTATATTCTGTATAGAATTTTATATGTACAGCTGGTATAACCTGGGTATCTCCTGTGTATAATTATATATGTACAGCTGGTATAACCTGGGTATCTCCTGTATATTATTATATATGTACAGCTGGTATAACCTGAGTATCTCTGTATATAACTATATATGTACAGCTGGTATAACCTGAGTATCTCTGTATATAACTATATATGTACAGCTGGTATAACCTGGGTATCTCCTGTATATAATTATATATGTACAGCTGGTATAACCTGGGTATATTCTGTATAGAATTATATATGTACAGCTGATATAACCTTGGTATCTCCTGTGTATAATTATATATGTACAGCTGGTATAACCTGGGTATCTCCTGTATATTATTATATATGTACAGCTGGTATAACCTGAGTATCTCTGTATATAACTATATATGTTCAGCTGGTATAACCTGGATATCTCCTGTATATAATTATATATGTACAGCTGGTATAACCTGGGTATATTCTGTATAGAATTATATATGTACAGCTGGTATAACCTGGGTATCTCCTGTATATTATTATATATGTACAGCTGGTATAACCTGGGTATCTCCTGTATATTATTATATATGTACAGCTGGTATAACCTGAGTATCTCTGTATATATGTATATAGTGACATGGATCATGCTCTGTTAGTATTACACTGTTTTTCTTGTCTTTGTGACTTGTTTCCGTCACCTCGCAGGAACATTTCTCAGTAAAGTCATAAAGTGATCTCTGGTTTTCATCATGGCGTCTCCATTATACAGAAAACTCTATTAAAACAGACCAAGAATTTTGCAACAATCTTGACAGAAAGTAGATTTCTCTCATCCGTCACTGGGAAAGTATTTGGCGTCCTGCGGCAGCTCCCTGAGTGACTCTGTTGCAACATCACCTGGTATTTGGTGCGGCGCCCCCCCACATGTTTCACTGGTCCTGGTGGTAGCTCACAGATTCTTCATGTTACACAATATTCTATGATTTTTATTAATGTGATCTTAACAGGAATCTTATGTTCTCGTCTCCATCAGTGTTTTACAACTTCCCAGATTTGATCTTTTTGCAGATTTATCTTGCAGAAACTTCAGTCGTTTTCCGTTCTTGAAGTTGATGCCGAGGTATCTTGGCCAGGATGTAATTCTAGTTCATATCTGATATCACAAAGTGGGGCTATTCTGGTGTTTGAGAGTCCTTCCCTTCTCCTAAACCTCTTCTGTGGTTAATATGACCATCCCACATGTTTCACAGCCCAACCCATCAATTTCATCTTCTTCACTGCTCTTTCCCCATTCAGAACACACACATGCTCAACTGACCAGAGCGTACATGTGCATGGGGATCAGAATATACAGATATCTGTTATCCTATGTGTATATTCAGCTTTTAGCGGGGTTTCCCGACTCTCCCCGGACAGCAGATTTTCTCCAACTGCTGCTCGACGCATTTCCCAGCTTCTTCTTCATCATGGTTCACTAGGAAGTTTTAGGCCCATTTTCTGACCCGTATTCGCCTTCCTCAAGGTGATGTCATTGGCTTTTTAATCTTCTTAGATGCCCATTTTATATCTACTTCCATAACAGATGCCATATTGCCCCCCAGTTGAGTTGCGTTTCAAGCCTTCATGTTGAAGCTGAATTGCTGTGCTTCTAAGGGTCCTATTACACTGAGCGATTTTTAACGATAAACGATCGCATACGAGATTGTTTACTGTTAACTTGAAATCGTTTACTATATTACACAGAACGATAATCGTTAGTTACGATCGTTACTATGATCGTTATTGCGATCGTTACTATGATTGTTTATTCCTTCTGATCCCAGAAAAACAATGAACTATGTGCTATTACACTGAACGATTAGTGAAAAAACGCGGAACTTGAGCGAACGAACGTGGAATTACAGCGAACGATTAACGATAATTTTAGGTTCAGATCTACAGTATATCAACGATCAATGACATACGAACGATTTTTCGATCTGTGCCTGCAATTACACAGAACGATTATCGTTTAAACTCGAACAATTTCACGATTTATCGCACGATAATCATTTCGATTATCATGCAAAAAATGGTTATATCATTCGAATTTAAACGATAATTGTTCAGTGTAATTGCAGACAACAATTAAAAAATCGTTCGTGTGTCATTGATATTAGACCTGAACCTAAAATTATCTTTAATCGTTCGCTGTAATTCCACATTCGTTCGCTCAAGTTCCGCATTTTTTCACTAATCGTTCAGTGTAATTGCACAATGTCCATTGTTTTGCTGGGATCAGAAGGAAATAACAATCGTATCTAACGATTATTGTTCTGTGTAATATGGTGAACGATTTCAGGTTAACGATAAACAATCTCGTTTGCGATCGTTTATCGTTAGTCGTTAAAAATTGCTCAGTGTAATAGGACCCTAAGTCTTAGTATCTCACCCAGATGGGCGGCTGATAGAGTAGTGGGGAGAGTGATCACCTCAATCACCACGAGGTCACAAACGTTCCTCAGCAGCTTTATTGTGCACGGACGCAGCGCCTTTTCCTCCCATAGTAAGGTGAGCTGGCGTCCTGTCCTTGCTCGTCCCCCGGTGAGTAATGATGCCTGTAATCCGCATCTATACTTAGCTGTGATAACAGTAATGTAACACCGGGTGTAACAATAACCGCACACTGAGAACAATGGATAAGAGGCACAGACCTCTGTTTACTTAGCATTGTGTGATGTGTACGAGGAACGGAGATTGGCACACTGCTATCCCCGCGCCATGTCCCTGCACCGGCACGCCACATCTATTATTACTCCTATCCGAATGCAATACCTGTTTATCCATCACAGTGACTGTGTTGCATCCCATCCCCCTCGGTGTATCTGTATGTGTGATGGCGGTGTCACATCCCTCCCCCCTCCCTGTATCTGTACGTGTGATGGTGGTGTCACATCCCACCCCCCGCAGTATATCTGTATGTGTAATGGCGGTGTCACATCCCGCCCCCCACAGTATATCTGTACGTGTGATGGCGGTGTCACATCCCGCCCCCCGCAGTATATCTGTATGTGTAATGGCGGTGTCACATCCCGCCCCCCGCAGTATATCTGTATGTGTGATGGCGGTGTCACATCCCGCCCCCAGCAGTATATCTGTATGTGTAATGGCGGTGTCACATCCCGCCCCCCGGAGTATATCTGTACGTGTGATGGCGGTGTCACATCCCGCCCCCCGCAGTATATCTGTATGTGTAATGGCGGTGTCACATCCCGCCCCCCGCAGTATATCTGTACGTGTGATGGCGGTGTCACATCCCGCCCCCTGCAGTATATCTGTACGTGTGATGGCGGTGTCACATCCCGCCCCCCGCAGTATATCTGTACGTGTGATGGCGGTGTCACATCCCGCCCCCCGCAGTATATCTGTACGTGTGATGGCGGTGTCACATCCCGTCCCCCGCAGTATATCTGTACGTGTGATGGCGGTGTCACATCCCGTCCCCTGCAGTGTATCTGTACGTGTGATGGCGGTGTCACATCCCGCCCCCCGCAGTATATCTGTATGTGTGATGGCGGTGTCACATCCCGCCCCCTGCAGTATATCTGTACGTGTGATGGCGGTGTCACATCCCGCCCCCCGCAGTATATCTGTACGTGTGATGGCGGTGTCACATCCCGTCCCCCGCAGTATATCTGTACGTGTGATGGCGGTGTCACATCCCGTCCCCTGCAGTGTATCTGTACGTGTGATGGCGGTGTCACATCCCGCCCCCCTCGGTGTATCTGTACATACGATGGCGGTGTCACATCCCGCCCCCTGCAGTATATCTGTACGTGTGATGGCGGTGTCACATCCCGCCCCCCTTGGTGTCTCTGTACATACGATGGCGGTGTCACATCCCATCCCCCTTTGGTATATCTGTACGTGTGATGGCGGTGTCTCATCCCGCCCCCCGCAGTATATCTGTACGTACGATGGCGGTGTCACATCCCGTCCCCCTCGCTGTATCTGTATGTGTAATGGCGGTGTCACATCCCGCCCCCCTCAGTATATCTGTACGTGTGATGGCGGTGTCACATCCCGCCCCCCGCAGTATATCTGTACGTGTGATGGCGGTGTCACATCCCGCCCCCCGGAGTATATCTGTACGTGTGATGGCGGTGTCACATCCCGCCCCCCGCAGTATATCTGTATGTGTAATGGCGGTGTCACATCCCGCCCCCCGCAGTATATCTGTACGTGTGATGGCGGTGTCACATCCCGTCCCCCGCAGTATATCTGTACGTGTGATGGCGGTGTCACATCCCGTCCCCTGCAGTGTATCTGTACGTGTGATGGCGGTGTCACATCCCGCCCCCCTCGGTGTATCTGTACATACGATGGCGGTGTCACATCCCGCCCCCTGCAGTTTATCTGTACGTGTGATGGCGGTGTCACATCCCGCCCCCCTTGGTGTCTCTGTACATACGATGGCGGTGTCACATCCCATCCCCCTTTGGTATATCTGTACGTGTGATGGCGGTGTCACATCCCGCCCCCCGCAGTATATCTGTACGTACGATGGCGGTGTCACATCCCGTCCCCCTCGCTGTATCTGTATGTGTAATGGCGGTGTCACATCCCGCCCCCCCTCAGTATATCTGTACGTGTGATGGCGGTGTCACATCCCGCCCCCCGCAGTATATCTGTACGTGTGATGGCGGTGTCACATCCCGCCCCCCGCAGTATATCTGTACGTGTGATGGCGGTGTCACATCCCGCCCCCCGCAGTATATCTGTACGTGTGATGGCGGTGTCACATCCCGCCCCCCTCGGTGTATCTGTACATACGATGGCGGTGTCGCATCCCGTCCACCTCGCTGTATCTGTATGTGTGATGGCGGTGTCACATCCGGCCCCCCGCTGTATATCTGTACGTGTGATGGCGTTGTCACATTCTCCCCCCCCCCCGCGCGATGTATCTGTACGTGTGATGGCGGTGTCACATTCTCCCCCCCCCCCCCCCCGCGCGATGTATCTGTACGTGTGATGGCGGTGTCACATCCCGTCCCCTGCAGTGTATCTGTACATGTGATGGCGGTGTCACATCCCGCCCCCCGCAGTATATCTGTACGTGTGATGGCGGTGTCACATCCCGCTCCCCGCAGTATATCTGTATGTGTAATGGCGGTGTCACATCCCGCCCCCCGCAGTATATCTGTATGTGTGATGGCGGTGTCACATCCCGCCCCCCGCAGTATATCTGTACGTGTGATGGCGGTGTCACATCCCGCCCCCCGCAGTATATCTGTATGTGTGATGGCGGTGTCACATCCCGCCCCCCGCAGTATATCTGTACGTGTGATGGCGGTGTCACATCCCGCCCCCCGCAGTATATCTGTATGTGTAATGGCGGTGTCACATCCCGCCCCCCGCAGTATATCTGTATGTGTGATGGCGGTGTCACATCCCGCCCCCCTTTGGTATATCTGTACATGTGTTGTGGTTTTGGTTCTTACAGTCTTTTAGGTTCGGGATCAGGTTCCTTACAGTGAGGAGCGGCTGCTGATCAGTCACATCTGATCTCGTCGCCTGATCTCCACCGCTGGGAATAATTCCTGATCCAGACAGACCGGTCGCGTGAGTTTTGGAGACCACACACGAGACTGCGGTGATTGTAGATGTACAGACAGGTGTCAGTCTGAGACATGTACAGAGCTGAGAAGTCTGTAAGGACAGGTTACCTAGCAACCACTGCACTTGCTGTCTGGGTGACCACCACCAGGTACATGTAGCCATGTGTCCTGCAGCAGACTGTCTCTCTGTATACTGCATAGTAGACTGTTTTTCTGTATACCACGTATACCACACAGTTGACTCTCTCTGCTTTTGGGCCCTTATGTTGTGGACTATACGTGGCCCCTGGATGTCTCTTTGTGTTTACTCAACGTCGCCCTCTGCAGACCCCCCAGATAACCCGCAGGTCACATGTCACAGATTATCACTGAGTAATCTGTCTGATCGATAGCTCCAAATATTTACTGTCCGGATCTATCTGCCTCTATGTAAAGATGGAGGATGGGTGACTCTGAGGGCAGGAGATAGCAGAGGATGGGCCCCCAGCTACATCTTATCCCTCAGTGTCACCACCTGCAGAGGGGGAATGAGAGTCACATGGTGCATAACAGGATTGTGTGAGAGCAGCGCCACCTTGTGGCCCCATAACTGTGAAGCTCTCTGAGTTGGGCTCATGTCTAGGGAAATATTTTCTATGCAATGATAGTAGTTTAATGTAGAAGTGACGGCTTCCATGTATGAGATGGGGCCCATGCTGTGTGGCCCCTGTTGTGCCTATGTGTTCAACCCGGGCTGCATCCCTGCAGTGTGACCCCTAATGTGTGACTCCTGCTGTACCTCTATTCTCACCCCGGGCTGTTGCCCTGGATGTGTGGCCCCCTGTTGCCCTGGATGTGTGGCCCCCTGTGGCCCTGGATGTGTGGCCCTCTGTGGCCCTGGATGTGTGGCCCCCTGTGTCCCTGCAGTATGGCAGCTTTGCCCAGTCCACCCCCTGTGCTGTGTCCCTGCAGTATGGGAGTGTGGCCCCCTGTGCTGTGTCCCTGCAGTATGACAGTGTGGCCCCCGGCGTTGTGTCCCTGCAGTATGGGAGTGTGGCCCCCTGTGCTGTGTCCCAGCAGTATGGGAGTGTGGCCCCCTGTGCTGTGTCCCAGCAGTATGGGAGTGTGGCCCCCTGTGCTGTGTCCCTGCAGTATGACAGTGTGGCCCCCGGCGTTGTGTCCCTGCAGTATGGGAGTGTGGCCCCCTGTGCTGTGTCCCTGCAGTATGGGAGTGTGGCCCCCTGTGCTGTGTCCCTGCAGTATGGGAGTGTGGCCCCCTGTGCTGTGTCCCTGCAGTATGACAGTGTGGCCCCCGGCGTTGTGTCCCTGCAGTATGGGAGTGTGGCCCCCTGTGCTGTGTCCCTGCAGTATGGGAGTGTGGCCCCCTGTGCTGTTTCCCTGCAGTATGACAGTGTAACCCCCCCCCCCCCCCCCCCCCCGGGTTGTGTCCCTGCAGTATGACAGTATGGGCCCCCGTTAACACACACCCCGCACTGTGTACCTGCAGTATGCCGGTGTGGCCCCCCGTTAGTGTGTGTGTGTCCCCACATGCTGTGTCCCTGCAGTATGGGAGTGTGGCCCCCTGTGCTGTTTCCCTGCAGTATGACAGTGTAACCCCCCCCCCCCCCCAGGTTGTGTCCCTGCAGTATGACAGTATGGGCCCCCGTTAACACACACCCCGCACTGTGTACCTGCAGTATGCCGGTGTGGCCCCCCGTTAGTGTGTGTGTGTCCCCACATGCTGTGTCCCTGCAGTATGGAAGTGTGGCCCTCCATTAGTCCCCCCCCATGCTGTGTCCCTGCAGTATGCCAGTGTGGCCCTCCATTAGTCCCCCCCCCCCCATGCTGTGTCCCTGCAGTATGCCAGTGTGGCCCTCCATTAGTCCAATGCCCCCCCCCCCCCCATGCTGTGTCCCTGCAGTATACCGGTGTCGCCCTCCATTAGTCCCCCCTCCATGCTGTGTCCCTGCAGTATGCCGGTGTGGCCCTCCATTAGTCCCCCCTCCCCATGCTGTGTCCCTGCAGTATGCCGGTGTGGCCCTCCATTAGTCCCCCCCCCCCCCATGCTGTGTCCCTGCAGTATGCCGGTGTGGCCCTCCATTAGTCCCCCCCCCCCATGCTGTGTTCCTGCAGTATGCCGGTGTGGCCCTCCATTAGTCCCCCCCCCATGCTGTGTCCCTGCAGTATGCCGGTGTGGCCCTACGTTAGTCCCCCCCCCCCATGCTGTGTCCCTGCAGTATGGAAGTGTGGCCCTCCATTAGTCCCCCCCCATGCTGTGTCCCTGCAGTATGCCGGTGTGGCCCTCTGTTAGTCCCCCCCCCCATGCTGTGTCCCTGCAGTATGCCGGTGTGGCCCTCCATTAGTCCCCCCCCCCATGCTGTGTCCCTGCAGTATGCCGGTGTGGCCCTCCATTAGTCCCCCCCCCATGCTGTGTTCCTGCAGTATGCCGGTGTGGCCCTCCATTAGTCCCCCCCCCCATGCTGTGTCCCTGCAGTATGCCGGTGTGGCCCTCCATTAGTCCCCCCCCCCCATGCTGTGTCCCTGCAGTATGCCGGTGTGGCCCTCCATTAGTCCCCCCTCCCCATGCTGGGTCCCTGCAGTATGCCGGTGTGGCCCTCCGTTAGTCCCCCCCCCCCCTGCTGTGTCCCTGCAGTTTGCCGGTGTGGCCCCCAGTTAGTCCCCCCCCCCCCCCCCATGCTGTGTCCCTGCAGTATGCCGGTGTGGCCCTCCATTAGTCCCCCCCCCCCCCCCCATGCTGTGTCAAATGGCAGCACTTTGTACTTTGGGCTCCTCTCTCCTGTTAATGAATAGTAGACGTGTAGAGATCAGTCCTCGACCTCATGGGCTCCTCCGCACACATCGGGCCCCGGTATATGGCGGCGATGCTACAATGTCCCTCACTGTCTATAAGGAGAATATTAGGCGCTTGTCTAAGACCTTAAAGGAGAAGAATGTTCGGTTCTGTAGGAGGTTTGGGGAGGTAAGTGACAGGGCCGTGCTCTCCAGCCATTGCAAAACTGCTGCTTTTGGTTTCCTATGGGTCTGTTCTGGTTACCAAACTACAACTCCCATAATGTCCTGAGGGCCTGCAACTTTCTATGGGCCCTATACTGGTTTCAGAACAGGTTTCCTATAGATCCGTATTATTACTTATCAGCTGCTGTATGTCCTGCAGGAAGTGGTGTATTCTTTCCAGTGTGACACAGTGCTCTCTGCTGCCACCTCTGTCCATGACAGGAACAGTTCCTGACATGGACAGAGGTGGCAGCAGACTGGAAAGAATCCACCACTTCCTGTAGGACATACAGCAGCTGATAAGTACTGGAGGACTGGAGATTTTTTCATAGAAGTAAATTACAACTCTCTGGCACTTTCTGACACCAGTTGATTTAAAAGATTTTTTTGTGAACTACCCCTTAACCCCTTTTTATCAGGAGTCCTAATAAGTGTTGACCCTTTACCCAGGATCTGTAGATCTGTTCATCCTGATCCTTCTGCTTCATGAACTGAATATCAGACTGACACAGGCAGCAGTGTAGTCAGTGATAGAGGAAGCTGAAAATGTGGACATGGCCTGAAGCAGGATCTCTTGCTTTGTTCATCCTGATGTTCCTGGTTCTTGAATACAATGTCAGAACTGCGATAAAGACCGGTAGAGGTAGTTTTTGTCACCCACTGTGAGACTTTACACAATTCTGCTGCTTTCCCTTTAAGAGTGTAGCAGTGTAAGGTTTAAGTGTGGGGATTGGCCCCGGATCCACCTCCGCTTCCAGCTCTGCTCCTAATGATATTAGACAGGGAACTGCGGAGGAGGTGAGCGCCGCTGACTCATCCCCCACCATGAGCCCCCCCAAAACTCTGCTCCATGAGAAACATGGGCAGGGCCGCCCAACCCCCCCCAATATCCCACTGACCGCTCCCCCACCTGCACAGCCCTCCGAAAAGTCCCTGGCAGCCCCAGAGTCCGGACCCTGCGCCAAGATCATGAGTGAGAACAGCAGCGTAATAGTCCGATTATACTGCCGACCCCTGGGAGACTTCTTGAGGCCCCCTCTATTATGTATAACATATATTATGTGTGTATATGTATGTATATATATATATATATATATATATATATATATATATATATATATATATACACTCACCGGCCACTTTATTAGGTACACCATGCTAGTAACGGGTTGGACCCCCTTTTGCCTTCAGAACTGCCTCAATTCTTGGTGGCATAGATACAACAAGGTGCTGGAAGCTTCCTCAGAGATTTTGGTCCATATTGACATGATGGCATCACACAGTTGCCGCAGATTTGTCGGCTGCACATCCATGATGCGAATCTCCCGTTCCACCACATCCCAAAGATGCTTTATTGGATTGAGATCTGGTGACTGTGGAGGCCATTGGAGTACAGTGACCTCATTGTCATGTTCAAGAAACCAGTCTGAGATGATTCTAGCTTTATGACATGGCGCATTATCCTGCTGAAAGTAGCCATCAGATGTTGGGTACATTGTGGTCATAAAGGGATGGACATGGTCAGCAACAATACTCAGGTAGGCTGTGGCGTTGCAACCATGCTCAATTGGTACCAAGGGGCCCAAAGAGTGCCAAGAAAATATTCCCCACACCATGACACCACCACCACCAGCCTGAACCGTTGATACAAGGCAGGATGGATCCATGCTTTCATGTTGTTGACGCCAAATTCTGACCCTACCATCCGAATGTCGCAGCAGAAATCGAGACTCATCAGACCAGGCAACGTTTTTCCAATCTTCTACTGTCCAATTTCGATGAGCTTGTGGAAATTGTAGCCTCAGTTTCCTGTTCTTAGCTGAAAGGAGTGGCACCCGGTGTGGTCTTCTGCTGCTGTAGCCCATCTGCCTCAAAGTTGGCCGTACTGTGCGTTCAGAGATGCTCTTCTGCCTACCTTGGTTGTAACGGTTGGCTATTTGAGTCACTGTTGCCTTTCTATCAGCTCGAACCAGTCTGCCCATTCTCCTCTGACCTCTGGCATCAACAAGGCATTTCCGCCCACAGAACTGCCGCTCACTGGATGTTTTTTCTTTTTCGGACCATTCTCTGTAAACCCTAGAGATGGTTGTGCGTGAAAATCCCAGTAGATCAGCAGTTTCTGAAATACTCAGACCAGCCCTTCTGGCACCAACAACCATGCCACGTTCAAAGGCACTCAAATCACCTTTCTTCCCCATACTGATGCTCGGTTTGAACTGCAGGAGATTGTCTTGACCATGTCTACATGCCTAAATGCACTGAGTTGTCGCCATGTGATTGGCTGATTAGAAATTAAGTGGTAACGTGCAGTTGGACAGGTGTACCTAATAAAGTGGCCGGTGAGTGTGTATATATATATATATATATATATATATATATATATATATATATACATATATACATATATATATATATATATATATATATTGTGGTGCCTTGGATTACGAGCATAATTCGTTCTGGGACTGTGCTTGTAATCCAAATCAACTTTTAAACCAAAGCAAATTTTCCCATAAGAAATCATAGAAATGCAGACAATTGGTTCCACACCTGAAAAATGATTTAATATTCTGAATAACATGGAAAACAGATTAAACAAACAATGAGAAACAGCTGGATATGTGATATTATAAGTTACTGTACAGTATAGCAATCAGCATGTGGAGTATAATGTATAGTAACTGTATAACCCTGATAACACAGCAGCTGCTTGTAGATACAGGATGGAACTGCGGATCCCCATAATGCAGTAGCGTAGTACAACAGGCTAGAATAGAGAAGCAGGGCTGCTGTCAGAGGTCTGTGTGGTCACATGAGAGGAATGGGGAAGGGGTGTGTGTTCAGCATGGACCAATCAGGACTGACAGAGACTGCAGGGAGCATGAAGGAATGAGCAGGGAGATGTGGGCACATATATGCAGCACTCTCTGTCCGGGGAGAGAGGGGTTACAGCTATGGAGAGATTACCTCCACAGTCCTGTCCCCTGATGCAAGCCCCAGCCTGAAATGGATCTGCTATGATAGGAAGGTGAGGGAGACTTCCTGGGTCAGAGTACAGGGCTGTAAACCCCGCTATGCAGACCATTCCCCTCCCCCACTCCCCCTCCCACCCAGTACAGGGAGCTCTTACACCAAAGCAATGCTCTTAATTCAAGTTACAATTTTGAAAAACTGTGAGCTCAGCACAGAGCAGCAGCACAGAGGCTTTCAGAAGAGAGAGCTACACAGTATAAAGAGCAGGGTTCCTAGCAGCACAGAGGATTTCAGGAGAGAAGTGTGTTTGATTGTTAATTACATAGTATATTGAGCAGGGTCTACAGCAGCACAGAGTATTTCTGAAGAGGCTGATCTTGTGGGAGGTAATAGACCCTATAAGGGTTACATAGTGGAAGGTCTCCGGCAGCACAGAGTATTTCAGGAAAGGGCAGTGCTCTCTGGGGATGACAGTGATAATAAATGGCGCGTGTTACCTCCTCTGCCTGTCATGGTTTAGGAGCAGGTAGAGCGGAGGCGGCAGGTGATGGTGATGATGATGAAGCGTCGGCCTCTGGTCGCCTGCATGCAGCAAGTCCCGGCAGGACGGCTCCTGAACACGCAGGATAATCCCGGGGATTAGTGGCAGGCAGATCAGTGACAGCAGCAGCAGATAAGTGCAGGCGGGCACAGCGGGTGAACCTGCTGCCCGGGGAGAACAAGTTCCATCATGAGCTTTTATTCTTGTTTTTCGTGTATTTTTACCTGACGCTCAATATCACAGTTGGGGACATCTATGACTTCTGTGTGTTATACATCTGCACACAGACCAGCGTGTCACACATCTGCACATGAACTGGCGTGTCACACATCTGCACACAGACCAGCGTGTCACACATCTGCACACAGACCAGCGTGTCACACATCTGCACACAGACCAGCGTGTCACACATCTGCACACGGACCAGCGTGTCACACATCTGCACACGGACCGGCGTGTCCAACATCTGCACACAGACCAGCGTGTCACACATCTGCACACAGACCAGCGTGTCACACATCTGCACACAGACCAGCGTGTCCAACATGTGCACACAGACCAGCGTGTCCAACATCTGCACACAGACGAGCGTGTTACACATCTGCACACAGACCAGCGTGTCACACATCTGCACACAGACCAGCGTGTCACACATCTGCACACAGACCAGCGTGTCACACATCTGCACATTAACTGGCGTGTCCAACATCTGCACACAGACCAGCGTGTCCAACATCTGCACACAGACCAGCGTGTCCAACATCTGCACACAGACCAGCGTGTCCAACATCTGCACACAGACCAGCGTGTCACACATCTGCACACAGACCGGCTTGTCACACATCTGCACACAGACCAGCGTGTCACACATCTGCACACAGACCGGCTTGTCACACATCTGCACACAGACCGGCTTGTCACACATCTGCACACAGACCAGCTTGTCACACATCTGCACACAGACCAGCGTGTCCAACATCTGCACACAGACCAGCGTGTCACACATCTGCACACAGACCGGCTTGTCACACATCTGCACACAGACCAGCGTGTCACACATCTGCACACAGACCAGCGTGGCACACATCTGCACATGAACTGGCGTGTCACACATCTGCACACGGACTGGCTTGTCACACATCTGCACAAGGACCGGCTTGTCACACATCTGCACAAGGACCGGCTTGTCACACTTCAGCACACGGAGTGGCGTGTCACACTTTAGCACACGGAGTGGCGTGTCATACATCTGCACATGGACCAGTCTGTCACACATCACTACACGGACTGGCGTGTCACATATTAGCACACGGATTGGTGTGTCACATTTCAGCACATGGACCGGCGTTTAACACATCAGCGCACGGGCTGGGGTGTCACACATCAGCCCACAGGCCAGCGTGTCACACATGAACACACACAGACCGGTGGGTCACACGTGTAGACAGCTACGCTTGTGCCTCCATCACATGTGCCAGCTACACCACCTGCATGGCCATCTAACCTGCAGCTCCATGAAGATGGGATGTGCCAGCTGTTCCTCTAGCACCGTAAGAGGTGCCCGCTACACCAGATAGCCCCCTGAATGTGCCAGCAGCCCTCTCCCCTGAGGACACGTCCTGACCCCCAGTGTTATTACAAGCTGCCGTGTATTATGGGGCCGCCCCTGGCTGCCATTGTCAGGAGGCTTACTTCCCATCTTGTCCTGTCACCATCTCACTACTCTTACACACTGTTTACAAATTCCACACTCCGAGTCAATATTTGACGCGTTTCGGGCGCGATGGGACATTTCTCAGGCTGGGAGAAGCCGGTGGTGTTGACGTTGGAGGCTCCGGTTCCCACGCTGGGCCTGGTAAGAATAAGGAGGAGGGGGCAAGTGAGTACACACCTGACGTAGGTATGACCCAGGCAGGACGAGCCCACCCAGGGGCAGGGACCCACAGTGTCCACTCTGCTTTCTAAGACCACTGAAAGGCAAATCTGCCACTTAAATGGAGTTGCAATCTTTCTTAAGCAGCATAGTAATACCCTGTATGTTTCTTGTAGGTGTTCACGTCTCATGGGCCCACCATCATCATGCCCACCTGGTTCTGCTCCAGAGAGTGGTTCTGCTACGTGGGGCAGTTTGTTGAAGACGGACAGGTAAGATTATGGATCCTTCCTGTTCAGTCACAGCTGCAATGCATTTCACCCAGAGTGCAGCAGGGGGCGACAAAGAGCACAGGAAGAAGCCCCTCCCAGTAAGAAAGGCGATGAAGTCTGCGCTCTATCGTGAAACATGACGGGAATGATATACGGAATGATTATAACAGGATGGGGCAAAACCTTTCATATAAAATGTCTTCACCATATAAGAAAGGGGCAATTCCTGGACCAGTGATGGTGGATTATAGGAATGTAGCCTCTACTATGGTGGATTATAGGAATGTAGCGGCTACTATGGTGGATTATAGGAATGTAGCGGCTACTATGGTGGTTTATAGGAATGTAGCGGCTACTATGGCGGATTATAGGAATGTAGCGGCTACTATGGTGGATTATAGGAATGTAGCCTCTACTATGGTGGATTATAGGAATGTAGCCTCTACTATGGTGGATTATAGGAATGTAGCCTCTACTATGGTGGATTATAGGAATGTAGCGGCTACTATGGTGGATTATAGGAATGTAGCCTCTACTATGGCGGATTATAGGAATGTAGCCTCTACTATGGCGGATTATAGGAATGTAGCCTCTACTATGGCGGATTATAGGAATGTAGCCTCTACTATGGCAGATTATAGGAATGTAGCCTCTACTATGGTGGATTATAGGAATGTAGCGGCTACTATGGCAGATTATAGGAATGTAGCCTCTACTATGGTGGATTATAGGAATGTAGCGGCTACTATGCTGGATTATAGGAATCTAGCGGCTACTATGACGGATTATAGGAATGTAGCCTCTACTATGGCGGATTATAGGAATGTAGCCTCTACTATGGCGGATTATAGGAATGTAGCGGCTACTATGGTGGATTATAGGAATGTAGCGGCTACTATGGCGGATTATAGGAATGTAGCCTCTACTATGGTGGATTATAGGAATGTAGCCTCTACTATGGCGGATTATAGGAATGTAGCCTCTACTATGGTGGATTATAGGAATGTAGCCTCTACTATGGTGGATTATAGGAATGTAGCGGCTACTATGGTGGATTATAGGAATGTAGCGGCTACTATGGCGGATTATAGGAATGTAGCCTCTACTATGGTGGATTATAGGAATGTAGCGGCTACTATGGCGGATTATAGGAATGTAGCGGCTACTATGCTGGATTATAGGAATGCAGCGGCTACTATGGCGGATTATAGGAATGTAGCGGCTACTATGCTGGATTATAGGAATGTAGCGGCTACTATGGTGGATTATAGGAATGTAGCGGCTACTATGGTGGATTATAGGAATGTAGCCTCTACTATGGCGGATTATAGGAATGTAGCCTCTACTATAGTGGATTATAGGAATGTAGCGGCTACTATGGTGGATTATAGGAATGTAGCGGCTACTATGGCGGATTATAGGAATGTAGCCTCTACTATGGCGGATTATAGGAATGTAGCGGCTACTATGGTGGATTATATGAATGTAGCCTCTACTATGGCGGATTATAGGAATGTAGCCTCTACTATGGCGGATTATAGGAATGTAGCCGCTATTATGGTGGATTATAGGAATGTAGCGGCTACTATGGTGGCTTATAGGAATGTAGCCTCTACTATGGTGGATTATAGGAATGTAGCGGAGTGGATGTAGTGAGGGGGGTGGCGGACCCTGGATATCTCTATATAAGGAGAGGACGTGGGCGGCTGATTGCAGTCCTGACCCGGAGCCCTGGTGTTCCTCATCTTTGTACAACGTCCCGTTCTATCACCCCCGGCATGATAAGGACGCTCAGTCTGTCAGCCGGCCAGGAATAACAAGGTCCCCGTAACGCAGCCTGGGAAACAGCGAGCAGGGTGCAAGGGGTCAGCCGGGCCCATGCCGCCACCTCGCCGACCTGCAGAGGGTCATGTGGTTACACAGTGCCGCTCTGCGGGGACCGTCATGGTGCTCACATGGGACCGGTTACAGGGGCCGCTCTGCGGGGACCACCATGGTGCTCACATGGGACCGCTCTGGGATTACTGGTATGACCCATAGAGGGCCGGAAGCTGTCAGGGCATGATGGGAGTTGTAGTTTTGAACTAGTATAGACCTATAGGAGACCAGTATTGCAACCACTAAAAGGCCAAGGGCTGTCAGGGCATGATCGGAGTTGTAGTTTTGTAACTAGTATAGACTAATAGGAGGCCTAGGGCTGTCAGGGCATGATGGGAGTTGTAGTTTTGTAACTAGTATAGACTAATAGGAGGCCTAGGGCTGTCAGGGCATGATGGGAGTTGTAGTTTTGCAACCAGTATGGACCTATAAGACACCAGTTTTTCACCCAGCATGGACTCGTGGCATGATGGGAGTTGTGGAAATTGAATAAAGGGGAAGGACTGACATGTAAATGTTCTGTAAATATGTGACACACTAGGGCGCCATTGTTTGCTAAATTAAGTGACACCCCCCTCCCCCTTCTGTTAGTGGTAGAGTCCAGTCCCGATGTGACCCTGTTAAATTAGACCAGAGCAATGGGAATAACGTGGGGGTATCCCGTTAGCTGTATGTGGTTCCCCCCCCCCCCCCGGGGTTAGTGGGCGGCTGTTACGTCTTGGCACCGGCGCAGGGAGATGTAACTGGAGTTCTATCGGAGAGGAGGATATCAGGTTTATATAAACGGTTCCCAAACCGACCTGAGCGATTCCCACACGCGGTACCTGGCGTCCCCCGCACCCGCCTCATACCCTCACATTGTCTCTGAGCCTGAGAAAAGTGTAGGGGGGGGATCAGATGTGCAGTTGCTGTTTCCTGAATTTCCAGTTTCAGTGCGGTGATCTCCGGGTTCAGATTTTGTATCATCGGCGCAAAACTACAATTCCATCGTGCCTGGGCAGCCTTTGGCATGATGGGAATAGTAGTCTTTCCTCAGCTGGAGGGACGGGGGACCCCCTGATCCTTGTTGTAGATGATGATGAGCGAATCACTGCGCCGGCCACCCGGGATACCTCGGCCAATCTTCTCCCATTAGCCACTGCTGTGTCAGTCCGTTTATGAAGCAGGAGGCTCAGGATGAACAGGGCTATAGACTCTGGGTAAACAGCCAAAAGAGTTCTGTCATTTTTAAATGACACCATGATCAGGAGCTCTGCTTGCTGTCAGTAAATGAGAATACGTTTATATCCAGACAGTTGTATCCAGCCTTGTGTTCACGGACAGCAGGCAGAGGTCTGGGGTGCGATGACCGATCCTCCTGAGATGTCTCTGTCATGTCTGGTTTCAGGGGACCCCGGAGGACCTGCTCTACTTCTATGATCACCTGCGGAGGGGTGGCGGGGTACATCGTGTGGATGAGTGCCTCCTGCTGTACCGCTACCACAAGCACGCTGCAACGCACTCCGTATCTGAGTGAGTATAGGGCATATATGGGGTATAGTGTACATATCCGGTGCTCTGTAAGTGTATAAGGTATATTGCCTTGTGTATGCATATACTGTGTACAGTGTACTGCCCTGCGGGGTATATAGCCTATTCTATTCCCCAGTGTATGCATATACAATATACTGCTCTGCGGTGTGTATGTATATAATGTATACTGCTCTGTGCTGTGTATTTATGTACCTTACAGTATACTGCTCTGCTGTGTGTATGTATATACCGTACAGTATATTGCTATGCGGTGTGTATGTATGTACAGTATACTGCTCTGCAGTGTATATTTATGTACTGTACAGTATACTGCTGTGCGGTGTATATGTATATATACAGTATACTGCACTGCGGTGTGTATGTATGTACTATACAGTATACTGCACTGTGGTGTGTATGTATGTACTGTACAGTATACTGCACTGCGGTGTGTATGTATTGTACAGTATACTGCACTGTGGTGTGTATGTATGTACTGTACAGTATACTGCACTGTGGTGTGTATGTATGTACCATACAGTATACTGCACTGCGGTGTGTATGTATTGTACAGTATACTGCACTGTGGTGTGTATGTATGTACTGTACAGTATACTGCACTGTGGTGTGTATGTATGTACCATACAGTATACTGCACTGCGGTGTGTATGTATTGTACAGTATACTGCACTGTGGTGTGTATGTATGTACTGTACAGTATACTGCTCTGCGGTGTGCATGTATATACAGTATACTGCTCTGCGGTGTGTATGTATGTACTGTACAGTATACTGCTCTGCGGTGTGTATGTATGTACCATACAGTATACTGCACTGCGGTGTGTATGTATTGTACAGTATACTGCACTGCGGCATGTATGTATTTACTGTACAGTATACTGCTCTGCGGTGTGCATGTATATACAGTATACTGCTCTGCGGTGTGTATGTATATACTATACAGTATACTGCTCTGCGGTGTGTGTATGTATATACCGTACAGTATACAGCTCTGTGGTGTGTATGTATATACTGTACAGTATACTGCTCTTCTGTATGTAAGTATATACAATATACTGCTCTGCGGTGTGCATAGCCTATGCTGTGGTGGTACCCTCAGCCGTCTGCGGCGCTGTATATACTGCGGGAGGTTGTATCACTCAGGTCTCCTAAATCCCCAGCAGGATGCAGACAGTAGCCCTGTACGACCTCACGGCCATCGTCAGCTTCACACGTCGGGCCCTCCGGGAGCAGCCGCAGCCTCATCCGTCCTCCACACAACACTCTGCTCAGCTGCCAAGTACAACATCCTGCTCCGGGAGAGGCTGACGAGGCGGCCATGCTGCTCCGGGAGAGGCTGACGAGGCGGCCATGCTGCTCCGGGAGAGGATGACGAGGCGGCCATGCTGCTCCGGGAGAGCATGACGAGGCGGCCATGCTGCTCCGGGAGAGGCGACGAGGCAGCCATGCTGCTCCGGGAGAGGCGGACGAGGCGGCCATGCTTCGGGGGAGGCTGACGAGGCGGCCATGCTGCTCCGGGAGAGGCGGCCGAGGCGGCCATGCTGCTCCGGGAGAGGCTGACGAGGCGGCCATGCTGTTCCGGGAGAGGCTGACGAGGCGGCCATGCTGTTCCGGGAGAGGCTGACGAGGCGGCCATGCTGCTCCGGGAGAGGCTGACGAGGCGGCCATGCTTCGGGAGAGGCTGACGAGACGGCCATGCTGCTCCGGGAGAGGCGGCCGAGGCGCGGCCATGCTGCTCCGGGAGAGGCGGCCGAGGCGGCCATGCTGCTCCAGGAGAGGCGGACGAGGCGGCCATGCTGCTCCGGGAGAGCCGGACGAGGCGGCCATTCTGCTCCGGGAGAGCCGGACGAAGCGGCCATGCTGGTCCTCAGATCAGTCCTCTTCTGGGGTGTAACCCCCTCATCCCCCCCCCAATACATGTGACATCACTGATGACAAGCAACATGGCCTCAAGGTGGCCCTACTACCCAGCTTTCCTGGACGTCTTAGATTGCCGTTCATGATTACTAGAAAGCTGGGTGGCGCCATCTGCAGGATTAGCTTGTACAGTGTAGAGAGATGGCGCTGAGTGAGTGATGCAGAGCTGTCACAATTCCCCCTGGTTGTGCAGAGTTGAGCGTGTCGGGGCGTACTCCAGCGAGGCCTCCATGATCTTTGACTGATATTAGGAGGAGAGCGCTGGGGGCAGTTTCACACACTCCGCGCTCTGCGTCACATGACTCTGCTATAATCTGTTAACTCTTTCCCTGCTACTCAAGCCCACACTGCTTCTGTAGGACTACAGGTTCCAGCACGCACTGCCAGATGTTCATCTGCCCAGTGATTCGGACCATAGTGGTTGGAGACGTCTGTGGAACTACAAGTCCCAGTATCCTCTGTTACCCTCCAGGGCTCTGTGTGCTCCGTGCGGTTGTTGTGGTGTTTTCTCTATTGGATGTTTGTTTAGTGACGGCGTTTGGTATGTTGCATAATTTCATCGACTACAACAAATAAATCCCACAACACGAGGAAACTGCAGAGAGAGCCGGACCAGAGCGGCTGCTTCACCCACCGCAGAGCTCCGGGAACAGTGACATCATCACCTGCCGCAGAGCTCCAGGAACAGTGACATCATCACCTGCCACAGGAACAGTGACATCATCACCTGCTGCAGAGCTCCAGGAACAGTGACATCATCACCTGTCATAAGAACAGTGACATCATCACCTGCCGGCAGAGCTCCAGGAACAGTGACATCATCACCTGCCACAGGAACAGTGACATCATCACCTGCTGCAGAGCTCCAGGAACAGTGACATCATCACCTGTCATAAGAACAGTGACATCATCACCTGCCGGCAGAGCTCCAGGAACAGTGACATCATCACCCACCACAGAGCTTCGGGAACAGTGACATCATCACCTGCCACAGGAACAGTGACATCATCACCTGCCACAGGAACAGTGACATCATCACCTGCCACAGGAACAGTGACATCATCACCTGCTGCAGAGCTCCAGGAACAGTGACATAATCACCTTTTCTATACCTTCAGTAACAATGAATGAATAACCATTGAATATAGAAGACTGCTGGTTATACTGGGGAGCGCTGTGGTCTTCTTCATTGGAACATTCAATAACAATGACATCATCACATGCTGCAGACCATGAGACACAATGACATCATCACATGCTGCAGACCATGAGACACAATGACATCATCACCTGCTGCAGACTATGAGACACAATGACATCATCACGTGCTGCAGACTATGAGACACAATGACATCATCACGTGCTGCAGACCATGAGACGCAATGACATCATCACATGCTGCAGACCATGAGACACAATGACATCATCACGTGCTGCAGACCATGAGACACAATGACATCATCATGTGCTGCAGACCATGAGACACAATGACATCACCAGCTGTTAATTGATGTAATGTTTGAATACATTGGGATCACCCAGGAATTAAACCCCTAACATGAAGCTTGTCACTATGATGTCACTATGATATAAGGTAAGCGTCACATGACCATGCATGTTTCCATTCACTGACATCAGGCAGAGATGGGGAACACTAGCGATGTGCTGGTAGGAGTCAGTGTGGAGAGGCCCCCGGCCCTGGCATGGCAGGGGACACTTCCTCCTGCTACCTGTAAGCTTAACGGAAGGTTCCCACACCATCAAAGCGGCGCTGCGAGGAGGCGGCGTGTCCATACTCCTCCCTGCACCTGTCCTGGCTCCCTCTATGGGAACCTGTTCCCCTGGCTTTCCCTGCACTGGAATCACAGGTAGCAGCCCCCAGGGGTGGGGGGATAGCAAAGAGCTGGCACTATGTACGCCACAGCAGAGGATTCTGGGTAAGTGCCTGGAGCGCACCGCTGCTTACCTGCTGCAAGATGAACATTGTGGCCGGAGACTCGAACAGCCTTCCTCCCCCGACCTCCTGTGATTACCGGGAAACCGCAGCTACCTGTGATCAGGGGGCATTGTGCAGAGCGGGGGATTACCGTGAGAGTGTCCCCAGCCAAGAGGTCCCAGAAACAGCGCCACCAGTGCTTGCAGGCTGTGTCTGGTACTACAGCATTCACATTTATAAGGAAGAGCCGCCACATTCCTTCATTCTGTGTGAGTGATGGGAGCGTCACCCTGTCAGTGTGATCTTCGCACAGTGTGCTGTCATGTACTGAGTCAGCAGTCGGCTCTCCCCGGGGCTGGGGGCTCTAGGGACGGATTTTCTTGTCGTTCTGATTTTTATGAATGTGGGAGAATGTTTCCTCGAAGTTGTGGTAATCGCTGACTGTGCAGGCGAGATGTCTACGAGAACGGTCTCCACAGTACTAATATATAGTACATATATACCACCTGCACAATACTGGTATATATACAACACCTGCACAGTACTAGTATATAAACAACCTCTACACAGTACTAATATATATTACACATATACCACCTACATAGTACTGATATATATACAACACCTGCACAGTAATGGTGTATATATATATATATATATATATATATATATATATACACACACACACACAAAACACCTGCACAGTACTGATTATGATAGATAAATAGATAGATAGATAGATAGATAGATACACAACACCTACACAGTACTGATATATATACAACACCTACACAGTACTAATATATAGTACACATATACTACCTGCACAGTACTGGTATATATATACAACACCTGCACAGTACATATATATATATATATATATATATATATATATATATATATATATATATATAACATCTGCACAGTACTGGTATATAGTGCACATATACCACCTAATATATAGTGTACATTTAACACCCACACAGTACTGGTATATATACAACACCTACTTAGTACTAATCTACACTCACCGGCCACTTTATTAGGTACACCATGCTAGTAACGGGTGGTCTTCTGCTGCTGTAGCCCATCTGCCTCAAAGTTGGCCGTACTGTGTGTTCAGAGATGCTCTTCTGCCTACCTTGGTTGTAACGGTTGGCTATTTGAGTCACTGTTGCCTTTCTATCAGCTCGAACCAGTCTGCCCATTCTCCTCTGACCTCTGGCATCAACAAGGCATTTCCGCCCACAGAACTGCTCACTGGATGTTTTTTCTTTTTCGGACCATTCTCTGTAAACCCTAGAGATGGTTGTGCGTGAAAATCCCAGTAGATCAGCAGTTTCTGAAATACTCAGACCAGCCCTTCTGGCACCAACAACCATGCCACGTTCAAAGGCACTCAAATCATGTTTCTTCCCCATACTGATGCTATGTGTATAGTTCACATATAACACCTACACAGTACTGGTATATAGTGCATAGTATACCGTGCTTGCAGAGTACATATACAGCACCCATATAGTAGTAATATAGTATACAGCACCTATATAGTACTAATATAGTATACAGCAACCATATAGTAATAATATAGTATACAGCACCCATATAGTAGTAATATAGTATACAGCACCTATATAGTAGTAATATAGTATACAGCACCCATATAGTAATAATATAGTATACAGCACCCATATAGTAGTAATATAGTATATAGCACCCATATAGTAATAATATAGTATACAGCACCCATCTAGTAGTAATATAGTATACAGCACCTATATAGTAGTAATATAGTATATAGCACCCATATAGTAGTAATATAGTATATAGCACCCATATAGTAGTAATATAGTATACAGCACCCATATAGTAGTAATATAGTATACAGCACCCATATAGTAGTAATATAGTATACAGCACCTATATAGTAGTAATATAGTATACAGCACCCATATAGTAATAATATAGTATACAGCACCTATATAGTAGTAATATAGTATATAGCACCCATATAGTAATAATATAGTATACAGCACCCATCTAGTAGTAATATAGTATACAGTATGTACATCGCACATAGTGCTGATACTGTGTACAGCACCCGCACAGTACCATTATACTATGTGTGTGTGTACATAGGCATCAGCCAGCATGTCAGTATATAATAGTCTGTGTGTTCCTCTCTGCAGGGAGACAATCTGGAGGAATCGTGTGCGGTTCCTTGAGGAGCGAGTACTGGAGCACTGGCCGTCATTCACCATCTGGAACGCCGGCAAACAGGGGCGTAAGCTGTACCGGAGCCTGACCCCCCGTCACAGGGACAAGGTGAGGGGCGGTGTGATGTAATGTTAGTAGGTGTATACAGCTATACGATGCCTACTGTGATCACACCTATAAACTATACAGGTGACAACCAGTGTGTAATGGTCACAGCCCCGCCCCCAGCAACATACATTGTACTGTCTAATATCATCCCTGTAATCCATGTAATACATCATGTATACTGCGGCTGTATATAATCTATCAGGCAGAGCTGACAGCTGCACGGTGGATTCTCCTGTGCAGACAGGCCGCCCGGCAGGTGAGAGAGCGCAGAGCAATGACAGCCCAGCAGTCTCCTGAGAGATCGCCCTCACTTCATTTCCCAGGTTGTCAGCAGCCATGATGTATGACCCCCATCAGATACATACACGCATAGTACTACTTCCATCATGTAACCCATGACCTCCTACAAGCATATCAGCACATTCTTCTCCTTCTGTTATTAACCGCTCAATCTGGGGCCTTCCCTAAGACCAGTGCTTATCTGCTGAAATACTAAGTGCTGCTGTGGACCCTACTTATCCGCTGTCTACCTCCCATAAGACCAGCACAGTGCCCGGCCCTGATACCCTGGTATAGAGCTGTAGTATGGGGGTCCTCACAGTGCCCGGCCTAATACCCTGGTATACAGCTGTAGTATGGGGGTCCTCACAGTGCCCGGCCTGATAACCTGGTATACAGCTGTAGTATGGGGGTCCTCACAGTGCCCGGCCTGATAACCTGGTATACAGCTGTAGTATGGCGTCCTCACACTGCCCGGCCTGATACCCTGGTATAGAGCTGAAGTATGGCGTCCTCACAGTGCCCGGCCTAATACCCTGGTATAGAGCTGTAGTATGGCGTCCTCACACTGCCCGGCCTGATACCCTGGTATAGAGCTGAAGTATGGGGGTCCTCACAGTGCCCGGCCCTGATACCCTGGTATAGAGCTGTAGTATGGGGGTCCTCACAGTGCCCGGCCTGATAACCTGGTATACAGCTGTAGTATGGTGTCCTCACAGTGCCCGGCCTGAAACCCTGGTATAGAGCTGTAGTATGGCGTCCTCACAGTGCCCGGCCTGATAACCTGGTATACAGCTGTAGTATGGCGTCCTCACAGTGCCCGGCCTGATACCCTGGTATAGAGCTGTGGTATGGGGGTCCTCACAGTGCCCGGCCTGAAACCCTGGTATAGAGCTGTAGTATGGGGGTCCTCACAGTGCCCAGCCTGATACCCTGGTATACAGCTGTAGTATGGGGGTCCTCACAGTGCCCGGCCCTGATACCCTGGTATAGAGCTGTAGTATGGGGGTCCTCACAGTGCCCGGCCTGATACCCTGGTATACAGCTGTAGTATGGTGTCCTCACAGTGCCCGGCCTGATACCCTGGTATAGAGCTGTAGTATGGGGGTCTTCACAGTGCCCGGCCTGATACCCTGGTAAACAGCTGTAGTATGGGGGGTCCTCACAGTGCCCGGCCTGATACCCTGGTATAGAGCTGTAGTATGGGGGTCCTCACAGTGCCCGGCCTGATACCCTGGTATACAGCTGTAGTATGGGGGTCCTCACACTGCCCGGCCTGATACCCCAGTATAGAGCTGTAATATGGCGGTCCTCACATCCTGCTGACAGGATATTACTGACTTCCTCCCCTTTGCGTTCTCTTCTTATTATTTCATGTGTCAGCCATAAGAAAGTGATTATGTCCTCAGCCTGCGGGGCCACCCACGTGAGGGAGCGGCCGGTAGGAGTGCAGGTATGAGGTGGGCTGTAGGGCCACATCGGGGACATCACTGCTGCAGGCCTGACCCTAAGGAGGAGGAAGATTCCCCCAGTTCTGTTCCCTCATCCCTTATATGATGAGTGAGTCCGATATCAGTCCGGGTGTGTAATAACTGTATAATAGTGCAGTGCTGCTCCTTATATCTCTCTGTTCTTTATTCTCCATCCCTTCTGCCCCTCATAACCAGTGTTCTCCATCTCTCCTTCCCCCCATCCCCTGTGCCCTCCATCTCTCCTTCCCCCCATCCCCTGTGCCCTCCATCTCTCCTTCCCCCCATCCCCTGTGTCATCCATCTCTCCTTCCCTCTATCCTCTGTGCCCTCCATCTCTCCTTCCCCCATCCTCTGTGCCCTCCATCTCTCCTTCCCCCATCCTCTGTGCCCTCCATCTCTCCTTCCCCCCATACTCTGTGCCCTCCATCTCTCCTTCCCCCATCCCCTGTGTCATCCATCTCTCCTTCCCTCTATCCTCTGTGCCCTCCATCTCTCCTTCCCCCATCCTCTGTGCCCTCCATCTCTCCTTCCCCCCATCCTCTGTGCCCTCCATCTCTCCTTCCCCCCATCCTCTGTGCCCTCCATCTCTCCTTCCCCCCATACTCTGTGTCCTCCATCTCTCCTTCCCCCATCCTCTGTGTCCTCCATCTCGCCTCCCCCCCCCATCCCCTGTGTCCTCTATCCTCTGTGTCCTCCATCTCTCTTCCCCCCCATCCCCTGTGTCCTCTATCCTCTGTGTCCTCCATCTCTCCTTCCCCCATCCTCTGTGCCCTCCATCTCTCCTTCCCCCCATACTCTGTGTCCTCCACCTCTCCTGCCCCCTATCCCCTGTGTCCTCCATCTCTCCTTCCCCCCCATCCCCTGTGTCATCCATCTCTCCTTCCCCCCATACTCTGTGTCCTCCATCTCTCCTCCCCCCCATACTCTGTGTCCTCCATCTCTCCTTCCCCCCATACTCTGTGTCCTCCATCTCTCCTTCCCCCCATACTCTGTGTCCTCCATCTCTCCTCCCCCCCATCCCCTGTGTCCTCTATCCATCCTCTGTGCCCTCCATCTCTCCTTCCCCCCATACTCTGTGCCCTCCATCTCTCCTTCCCCCCATACTCTGTGCCCTCCATCTCTCCTTCCCCCATCCTCTGTGCCCTCCATCTCTCCTTCCCCCCATCCTCTGTGCCCTCCATCTCTCCTTCCCCCATCCTCTGTGCCCTCCATCTCTCCTTCCCCCCATACTCTGTGCCCTCCATCTCTCCTTCCCCCCATACTCTGTGCCCTCCATCTCTCTTTCCCCCATCCTCTGTGCCCTCCATCTCTCCTTCCCCCCATACTCTGTGTCCTCCACCTCTCCTGCCCCCTATCCACTGTGTCCTCCATCTCTCCTTCCCCCCCATCCCCTGTGTAATCCATCTCTCCTTCCCCCCATACTCTGTGTCCTCCATCTCTCCTGCCCCTCTGACCTCTGCTCCCCTCCTTGCTCCCCCCTTCCCCTGGTCCGGGCCGCGCTGCCTGTATACATGGCCCCGGTTGGAGATGATGTGTAGGTGTGACCTGTCTTATCCCCCTCACCGAGCCGGTCTGCTTCCAATTACGGCGGTGCAGATTGTGCCATTCCCTCCGGCTGACCCCGATAGAACGTTTGCTTTGGCAGACTCCGAGACTGCGACATCAGACGCCTTTCAGCGAGGTTATAATTAAAATCGCAGCCCGGTGTATTTTTACCCTGAGATAAGTTACCAAATCCCTGGGGTCCGGAGCGTGGGGCTCCCTCATATCCATCAGAGGTGACCGAGTGTAACGCCGGGGGAGGGCGGGAGCCAGGAAGGGGTTAAAGGATAGTTATGGCATCTACTAATGGCGGACATATCCGATACATAGAGGGTAGAGGGGGTCAGAACCAGGAGGAACAGCTGGAGGACGTCTGTGCAGATGGGGCCGGGATCGCACGTTGCTAGGGGGATAACAAAACATCACTATTCAGTTGTGGATTTGGGTTTTTTGTTAACATTTCAGAGGCTGAAGCTAAACAGACCCCTCCGATCCGCTGGAACGCTACTCCCATCATTGTGGGCGGTGATGGAAACCAAATGCTTCAGCGCCCCAGATAGTACTGTATAAGGAGATGAGGTGCAGTACCAGGCCCGGCCTCTATGCTGGTGTGGCGCTGTGAGGGAAGCATGGTGATAACACTGTAGGGCTGTGCTGGTCTCCAGTATGTGGGGTGATGTAGCAGTGCTGAAAGCGTTAACCCCCGCCCAGTGGAGGGATCGGCGGAGGGATCAGGCAGACATATGTGCAGCTCTGGCTCCGCTCCTGACATCTCCCCAGGAAATGAAGCTGATGATAGAAACAGGGCTGCTGGAGTCGGCACAATGGCGGTCAGGTGAGGAACCGCTTACATGACATCACACTGCCGCCATGGTGACCGTGTCCACACAACGCGTTTTACAGGCCTCGCGCACACCTGCTGCAGGGCTCCAGGACGAGTCCCATGTGGGGGCAGAAGGGAAGTAGATCACGGGGGAAGAGCCGCATCAGCGGGTGTATCCCTGCGTACCACATATACCTTACAGTCCATGGTTACTTCAGTGCGAGCCTTAGATACACCAGCTCATGAAACTGGCTTATATACACCATCACAGCAGACTGTATCACACATGATAGGGTGTGATGGGTTGGTGTATCTAAGCATTTCATGTGTGATACAGTCTGATAACATAAGCTCACATACAGCAGCTCAGCAGATTGGCTTAGATACACTAGCTCATCAGACATTATTACACATAATAGGCATAATCGTACCTGATATTGTCTGCTGAGCGAGTGTATCTAAGCCAATCTTTTGTGATACTTTTGCATAGCCAGTGCATCTAAACTCTTGTTATACAGTCTGATGATTCACACATTATAAGCTTAGGGTGCGTTTACACAGAGATTTATCTGACAGATTTTTGAAGCCAAAGCCAGGAATGGATTTGAAAAGAGGAGAGATCCCAGTCTTTCCTTTATGACCTGATCCCTGTTTATAGTCTGTTCCTGGCTTTGGCTTCCAAAATCTCAGATAAATCTGTCTGTGTAAAAGCACCATTATACCAACTAAGTAGACTTTATCACACACAGTTAGCTTAGATACACTTGCTCAGCATATAGTATCACATACAATAGGCTTAGATACCTCACTTACCAGAAACTATCACACATGATAGACTAGGATACACTGGCTCGTCAGGTGATAGAATTAGATACATCAGTTCAGGAGACAGTAACACATATATTAGGCTTGGATAGACCATCTCAGAAGACTGTATCACACCTGAAAGGCTCAGATACTCCCACGTAGCAGATATGATAAGCTTAGATACCCCTTAGCTTAGCAGACTGTCACACGTGACCAGATTAGATATACCAGTTCGACAGGCAGTATCACATAAAAGGCTTAGATACACCGTCTCTGCAGACATAATCACACATGATAGGTGTAGATACACCAGCACAGCACATAACATCACACAGGATACATCAGCTCAGTAGTCAGTATCACATATGATAGGCTTAGATACACCAGCACAGCATATAGTATCACACAGGATACATCAGCTCAGTAGTCAGTATCACATATGAAAGGCTTAGATACACCAGCACAGCATATAGTATCACACAGGATATATCAGCTCAGTAGTCAGTATCACATATGATAGGTTTAGATACACCAGCACAGCATATAGTATCCCACAGGATACATCAGCTCAGCAGTCAGTATCACATATGATAGGCTTAGATACAACAGCACAGCACATAACATCACACAGGATACATCAGCTCAGTAGTCAGTATCACATATGATAGGCTTAGATACAACAGCACAGCATATAGTATCACACAGGATACATCAGCTCAGTAGTCAGTATCACATATGATAGGCTTAGATACATCAGCACAGCACATATCACACAGGATACATCAGCTCAGTAGTCAGTATCACATATGATAGGCTTAGATACACCAGCACAGCACATATCACACAGGATACATCATCTCAGCAGTCAGTATCATACATAATAGGCTTAGATACGCCAGCACAGCACATAACATCACACAGGATACATCAGCTCAGTAGTCAGTATCACATATGATAGGCTTAGATACACTGGTTCAGCAGATGGTATCATATATATTATGCCTAGATTAGTGGACAGGAAAACACATCACAGGCTTAGATACACCAGTACAGCTGCGCTCTGTCACTGGTGGCAGATACTCCCTGCAGTACGTAACACAGTAAATAAACATGTGTGGAGGACACGGATTCAGAAGTGGCGGCAGAGATGGTGACGTGTCCCCGGGTGACGCGCTCCGGGCTGCTCTGGACGTCCGCCAGGCACAAAGCCCATTGACTGGGAGGAAAACAAATATACACATCACACAGAGCAGAAACAAACAGGACAGGAGGCCACATGGGGACCTGCAAATCACTTCCCACCTTTGTTGTGTGAAGATGGAAAAGAACAACAATTATCTGTCCTATAGACCACCCACCGCGCACCACCCGCATCATCAGGGACATAGATGGCTTCTCCAAACTGGCTGCAGACTGGAGGATAAAGTGTACAGCTTCATACATTGCTTCATAATACCTGTATTATACTCCAGAGCTGCACTCACTATTCTGCTGGTGAGGTCACTGTGTACATACATTACATTACTGATCCCGAGTTACATTTTGTATTATACTCCAGAGCTGCACTCACTATTCTGCTGGTGGGGTCACTGTGCACATACATTACATTACTGATCCTGAGTTACATCCTGTATTATACTCCAGAGCTGCACTCACTATTCTGCTGCTGGGGTCACTGTGTGCATACATTACTGATCCTGAGTTACATCCTTTATTTTACTCCAGAGCTGCTCTCACTATTCTGCTGGTTGGGTCACTGTGCACATACATTACATTACTGATCCTGAGTTACATCCTATATTATACTCCAGAGCTGCACTCACTATTCTGCAAATTGTTATAAAACCTGTTTTGAGCATTATATTATATTATGTTATATGATGTAATTTTTCCTTATTTCAGGTTGTTGCATTTTGCGATGTCGACGCAAACAAAATTTCCAAAGGTTTCTATACATTCGAGGAGTCTGAGGTGAGTGAAGGGCAACTTCGATGTTATTGCAGCTTCTGGCATTTCGGGGGGCACACCGCGTACCTTCAGCAGTTCCATCTATTTTAGTCCCATAAGTGATGAGGCCGCGATGTGCAGATGACGACTCCCAGGACCCTCCCCCCCCCCCACCCCCCACCCGCGCTTATCTGCTGGAGCTGCCTGTGAGCTGTAATCCAGGTCTCGGCTTTTTTGAGATTCCTGACTAAAGGGCCTTTCACGTGGGGCGATTATCGGCCAGCAATGTTGCTAGAAACACTCCTGCAGCCGAATAATGACCCATGTAAAAGTGACAGCGATCAGCTGAGAACCGGGATAACGCCTGATTCTCTGCTGAATGTATCTTTGGAGCATGCTTCAAAATTTATCGTCATCGTCAGCCGCACATCTTTCTGTGTAAACGGTGGATCTGAGGCCGATAACAATAAAGGCAAACTGGCAGGACAGGTATATATATATCTGCTATCAGTTTCAAGATCACACAGCATTGCATACTTACCCAGTGCCCTGCTGCTGTGATTCAGTATGCTGTTCTATCGCTCTCCCATCCAGCTGCTGTATCTTCAGGCTGTGCTTCTGCCAGAAGGATTGACAGCCAGAGGAGGTGTGGCCTGAAGACACAGCGGCTAGAGAGCAGAGCCGGAGAACAGGATCCTGGATCACAGTAGCAGCGCAGTAGGTAAGTATGTACTGCTGTGTGATCTGGACAGCATGGATTTACGTTTGATAGCTGATAGAGTCTGGATAGCCGTGGAGTCTGGAGGAGGTCAGAGGGGTCTGGAGGAAGTTAGTGGGCTGTAGAGGAGACAGAAGAGTGTACAGGGAGACAGAGGAGGATAGATAAAGGAGTCTGGAGGAGGTCAGTGGGGTCTGGATGAGGACAGAGGAGGATGGAGTAGGTCAGTGGGGTCTGGTGGGGGACAGAGGAGGATGGAGTAGGTCAGTGGGGTCTGGTGGGGGACAGAGGAGCCTGGAAGGAGTCAGGGGTGTCTAAAGGTAACAGAGAGGAGTCTGGAGAGGGACAGAGTGTTTATTGGTGGATCTCGGCAGTCAGTAGTGGACAGAGGAGTCAGAAGAGATGCAGATGAATCTGGAGAGGACAGAGGAGTCAGAAGAGATGCAGATGAATCTGGAGAGGACAGAGGAGTCAGAAGAGATGCAGATGAATCTGGAGAGGACAGAGGAGTCAGAAGAGATGCAGATGAATCTGGAGAGGACAGAGGAGTCAGAGGAGATGCAGATGAATCCGGAGAGGACAGAGGAGTCTGGCAGTGGATTAATCCCCTCTCCCTATTGAGAACACGATCATAGTCAGCTAAGCAGGCATAGTGTTCATGTGTCTGGGGGATCAGGAGAGATGTTATTGGATGGACACATGTTCCGCTGATCTCCTGTGTGGGGGATCAGGGGAGACGCTGTTCGATGGGCACATGTTCCGCTGATCTCCTGTGTGGGGGATCAGGGGAGACGCTGTTCGATGGGCACATGTTCCGCTGATCTCCTGTGTGTGAGGGATCAGGAGAGACGTTGGATGGACACATGTTCCGCTGATCTCCTGTGTGGGGGATCAGGAGAGACGTTGGATGGACAAATGTTCCGCTGATCTCCTGTGTGTGGGGGGGATCAGGAGAGGTGCTGTTGGATGGGCACATGTTCCGCTGATCTCCTGTGTGTGTTGGGGGATCAGGAGAGACGTTGTTGGATGGGCACATGTTCCGCTGATCTCCTGTGTGGGGGGGGATCAGGGGAGATGCTGTTGGATGGGCACATGTTCCGCTGATCTCCTGTGTGGGGGATCAGGAGAGACGTTGTTGGATGGGCACATGTTCCGCTGATCTCCTGTGTGGGGGATCAGGAGAGACGTTGTTGGATGGGCACATGTTCCTCTGATCTCCTGTGTTGGGGGATCAGGAGAGACGTTGGATGGACAAATGTTCCGCTGATCTCCTGTGTGTGGGGGGGATCAGGAGAGACGTTGTTGGATGGGCACATGTTCCGCTGATCTCCTGTGTGGGGGATCAGGAGAGACGCTGTTGGATGGGCACATGTTCCGCTGATCTCCTCTGTGTGTGTGGGGGGGGGGGGGAGATCAGGAGAGACGCTGTTGGATGGACACATGTTCTGCTGATCTCCTGTGTGTTG